>NW_027683626.1:0-7295 GCF_054177405.1 Leptonychotes weddellii | reverse complement strand
GAGCTCCTGGTCCCAGACCTGAGACTCCCCCATCCCTCCCTGAACTTCTGTGACTCCTGGTGGCCCCGAGTTCCTGGTCCCAGACCTGAGACTCTGGCATCCATCCCTGAACCTCTGTGCCTCCTGGTGGCCCGAGCTCCTGGTCCTAGACCTGAGACTGTGGCATCCATCCCTGAATCTTGGAGTTGATCATGCCCCAGAGGTGATGTCACCCCACTGTCGTGCCTGCAAGGACCACACGTGCCGGCAGCTTCCATGCCTGCAGTGGCCCACTCTGTCCCTCCTCTAAGGCTCAGGAGGACTGGGGGAGCCTTGGACAAGGGCTCTGGCCAGGCCATGTCTGGGCTGGGGACACATGGTGGGCACTGCTGTCCTTCCAGACGATTTCTCAAGACCCCATGGCTGCCCCCACCCCAAAGGCTGCCTGCTCCCCAGGCCCTGGGACCCCACTGCATCACTGGGCTGCTGTACTGGGCACAGGGGATGAGCTGGCTGGGGACAGATTGGGGGTTCTGCGGGGCCGGGACAGGGGTGAGACCCTGTCCAGCCTGAGGTACCAGCTGCTATGTGTGGCCTTACGTCAAGGGTGCTGGACCGAGAAGCTGGTGCATGCAGCCACTCTTTCCCATCAGAGGCTGTCTCAGACCGGATCCCCCCAAAAGCAGAGTGGCAGACAGATGAGGCACAGGAAGCTGATTTGGAGACATGGTCCCAGGAGCCTCAGCACAGCCCTGGAGGAATGGTCGAGCACCCTTCCCACCCCACCGGCCTGACCCCAGTGCCCACCAGAGGTTTCGGCAGGTTCCCGTCACAGAGATGAGCCAAAGGTGCGGGGCCAAGAGTGCCTGGCCTCCAGTGGCCAGTGTTGGCATGGCAGCCCCCGGGGGTCCCGTTTGTGTGGCTCTTCCCGCGGGAGAGCCCGGGGTGCAGGGAGACGGGCCCAGGCCAGCAGTACATGTGACCCTCCCTCTGTGAGGTTGGGTATTCACCAGAGGGAGAGAAAAATCTCGCTGGGTATCCGCCCCATCTGCCCACACTGTGGCTTGAACCTGCAAATCCTCCCTCTGGCCCCCTCCCCGCTGTCCCCTTCCTGGGGAACGATGGTGGGTGTTCGCTTTTGCGGGTTCTCTCGTTTGGGCCTTGGGTGTCTGCAGGGGAGCCCATGCTCTGGGACTGAGTCCAGCGCCCAGAGAGGCTCCTTGCCTGGGTCCAAAAAAGTGCTGAGCCTGTTCTCCTTAGAGCCTCCTTCCTGCAGATCTTGTCTGAGGGTTTTTCTGCCTGGGTGAAGCCTGTGGCAACCTTCCCAAATCAAAGAAGTGCCATTTCTCCCTGTGTCAGCCAGGAGTTGCCAGGGTGAAAGAAAACAGTTGTTCATTTCATGCGCCTGTATTTTCTCAAACACGGTCAGCTTTTCTATCAGGAGCCCCCCTGTATTTCCTTTGGTTAATTGACTCCACTCTCCAGTCTGTGGGGCTTTTGGTTTTGTTTCTTTTCCGTACATTCGATGCATGTAGTCAGTTTTCATTGCCCTTGAAGCTGGTACGGATTTAATTTTTGAATGCGTTTCTAATCGCACGAGCGTCACATGACTTACTATTGTACACGAAAACATTTACGTTGAGAAACACTGAGACGACATAGACGAAATTCAAGGTCCCTCGGCCACACCGCCCGCCCGTCCCTCCCCTTCCCCCACCCCTGCGGCAGCTACGGCGGGTCCGTTTGTCCTGCCCAAAGTTTTCCGTGCACGTTAAGTTGTTTTTGTGCCTTTTGAAATGCAGCCCAGGACACGTCTAACTGTAAGAGAATGTGTTGCTGAAAGTTGGATTTCCCGTATTAGGAGATTCTGTATGCTGTCCAATCTAGAACACCAGAGACCGTGGCCGCGCTGCCGTCCGGTAATCCATCTTTGTGGAGTTGTGTGCTTGCACTGAGGCTGCCAGCCATCAACTCCACATGTTTGTGACAAGAAAACAGGCAGCACATGTGGGTGATGGCAGCTGACCCCCACGCGGTCGGCCGAGTCTGTGTTTTGGTAAAGGGTCGTGTTCACAGCTGTGATCTGCCGCCACCCCACACCGCCCCTGGAGAGTGGGCCGGGCCTGCAGGGGCTGGGGGTGCCTCCCCTCCCCTGCGCTCTCTGAAGACCCCTCCTTCCCCTGAAAGTTGCATCCCCAGAAGGGGCTCCAAAGGCTTCCATTATTGGACTCCTGCTTTCCTTTTCAGATTTGTTTGTGTTTACATAGGCTGTTCACAAGCCCCTGGGCAACCTTAAACCCGAGTAGCTTCGGGAGGCTTTGGTGGTGGTGGCAGGTGTGTCCAAACTTATTTGCTAATTACAACCTAGTTCTGCGGAGGGTTATCAGATCAGTGGCAACTGGAGAAAGTTCATTCTCAATCCAAAGAAAATTGTATTCAGCTCCACCTCCTGGGACGGTGGCGTTGCCGAAGCTCGCGGACGGCAGCTCACGGACGACAGCTCGCGAACGAAGCTCGCGGACGCTGTGCTTTAGAAGCGGTTTTGCTTCCCGTGGTGTTGGCGCTGGCCTCCCACCGCACCAGCGAGCCTACGGGACAAAGGAAGCAGGAGGGTCCCGGGTAGGCCCCCACGGCCCTCACCCCGACGTTCTGGGAGGTCCCTGGGTCCAGCCAGGCCCTGTCCTGCTGTCTCCCATCCCAGCCCCACCGCGGCCGAGACAGCTCTCTGCCCCTGCAGCCCCACGCCCTCATATGATGGTAGCAGCAGTGGGGGCGTCCCTGGCCAGGCCAGAACAGTCAGGGAACCCAGAGCAAAGGGACCAGGCGAGGCCCACAGCTGGCCCATGGCCCCTGCCCCCACCAGGTCACAGCCCTGCACATCTGGGCCCCCCTTCTTGATCTTCAAGCAATGCCCGGGACCGTTGTGTTTTTCACGAATGGTTGCTTGGGTTCGTGTGCTCCCCCCCGGGCAAGGATCACAGCTGAGGCAGGGGCAATGGTCTGTCACTCTGTCTCCCTTCCCAGCGGTAGCTGTGGGAGAGGGCTCTGGCTACTTTCCTTGGCGGCCCCTTTCCTTGGAAGAGAGCCAGAAAGGGCAGATGCGGATGCCCGCAGGCTGTCAGAGTTTAGGGAAAGGAAGGCTGGTCTAGCAGGTGGAGCATCGGTCTTGGGTCAGAGGTGCCGGTTTCCTTCCCTGCTTCACACGCAGTGGTTGGTTTTGCCCACAGACTGCATTGTTTAATTGGAACTGCCGGCGGTTAAAATTCAGGAGGTTTCACCTGTCGTTCTCTGTTTCCAGCTTCTCTGGAGAGGCCTTTCGGCTCGGGCCGTGGCCCGGGTGTGGGCATCGGTGGGTCCGGAACCCTCGGCGTCCCTGGCTGGCCCCTGGCGCAGTCAAGGGCGGGCGTCACGGCCCTCTGAACAGCTCTGGAGGCACGCTTAGCTTCCTGAGGACACGGGGCGTGGGCTGCAGTCACTGCCACGCCGGGGTGACCACAGGCCAGAGAAAGCAGCTGTGTGTGTCCTTCCTGGGTTTGCGTGCCTAATACCAGACGTGGGCCCTTCATGCTGGGCGTCACCCCAGGCTGTGCGGGCAGCGCCTCATTCGGGTCCCCGCCGCCTGCCTGCTGGCCCCTCCGTGGGGACCGGGCCCTCAGGGAGCCCCGGGAGTCCGTGTGTTGTGCGTCGGGCTCCTCCAGCCTCGGGCGCAGCCTCTGTACGGCACAGGGGCAGGAGCGCAGGGGGCAGAGGCCCCGTCCTGGTGACACGTGGCACCGTGAAGGGTGCGGAGAGTCGTGCTGCCCTCATCACGGGGCAGGTGCTTCCTGCCCTCGCTGCCCCTCCCAGGCCCCCCCGGGGTCGGTGTCGACACGTCCGCGGCCCAGCGCTGTAGGGCCCTGACCTTGTCCCAGGACGTCGGCCCCGGGTGGCTGCTGCTGTGCCGCCTGCGTGGTTTCGCGGGGTGGGGGGCCAGAGGCCGGCCCGCACTGAGGCTCCTTTGCCAGACGTTCTGTGCTGCCCGCCGTCAGCCGCCTTGGGCCCGGCACGGTCTGAGCAGGGAGCCGGGAGGGAGACTCCCCGTGGACGCCCACGTCCCGCTCCTCAGACTGCTGCACCCTCGACCTCAGGAAACCCCACCTGAGAACCAGACGCCCTCCGGCAGCTGGGGTGCTGGGCTCCCGGGGCCATGTCCGTGAGCCCTGCGTGCGTGTGTCTGTGCGTGTGTGAGTGCGCGTCTGTCTGCGCGTGCGCGTCTGCGTGCGTGTCCGTGTGTGGTGTTGAGGCTGCTGGAGTCTCCCCAGGGCAGCCCTGAAGCCCCACTGCTGGTAAATTCAGCTGGTCTTAAGGAGGCAGAGGGAGGAGCTGGAGAGAGCTGCTCTTCTGTTTTAGAAGGTTCCGGAAGGACCTGGGGCTGAGTGGGAACACAAAGGTTGTCAAGGCACTGGCACTTTATGAGGGGGCATGCGTGGCCTCTGGGGAGGCCCGAAGGGAGGGGGTACTCTGCAGACGCTGGACACGCCTGGGGCAGCGTGCTCGCCCTTCCTGGAGGCGTTGGGGGCGGTGGCCGGGTCCCTGGCTGGAATCACGTGACCAGTGCTGGCGTTCCTGGTTTTCCAGGCAGGGGGGAGTGTGTGCAGCTGTGGGGTCGTCACCCTCCACCTGGTTTGATAGTGGGGAGGAGGGGGGACTGTACTTTGTAGGTGTCTGGGAAAGAGGTGGTGTCAGGGGGCCACAGCCCGATGGGGGGGACAATAGGCCACCAGCACCGCGCCCCCCAGCCGCTGAGCCGCCTGCTCTCCTCAGGAGGGGTTCGCGCAAGCAGAAGGGCCTCAGTGGATCCTTGTGGTGGGAAGACTGCCCCCCCCGCCCCCACCCCCTGCAAGAAGTGTGTGCTCTCAGCCCAGCCTCTGTGCACCTGGACCTCACATCCCACTGCGGGGCGGGCTTGGGGGCCTGCAGACAGCGGTGGGGACAGGGAGGGGAAGGGGGACAGGCGGGTCTCCTGCAGGGTCTCAGAGGGTGGGGCCCTCGTCAAGGCCCAGAAATCCTTGTCGCCAGTGCTGAGCACAGGGGCAGGGGCAGGAAACAGGGCTGAGGTCAGTCAACTTTGACCCGTCCTGGGGTGAGACAGCCCCACCTGGTGCTGGGTCTCCTGGGTCCCTGAGAGAGCAAGACTCTGAACAGCCCCGTCCCCAGTTACTGGGGGTGAGGGGCTGCTGGGAGCCCAGCACAGGCTGTGGAACAGCCCACCCACCCAGAGGGGGTCAGCTCCCGAGAGCGGGGGTCCAGGATGCTGCGGGATATCCTCACAGGCCGGTTTTCCCTTGACTTGCAGGGAGAAGCAGTGTTGGGGGCCAGGCAGGAGACGGCCCCCCAGCTGCCCGTGCTGACCCCGGAAGAGAAGAGGGTCCTGGAGAGGAAGCTGAAGAAGGAGCGGAGGAAAGAGGAGAGGAAGCGGCTGCGGGAGTCAGGAGCAGCCCAGAGCCTGTCGGCCAAGCGCTCCGGGGCCCAGCTGGCCCTGGACTACCTCCGTGGGTAAGACGACCCCCCCGCGGGGACCGGCCAGTGTCCCAGGGGTTCTGGCAGGGAGGGACACGGGCTGCAGACTCAGCTGACCTGGGACCCGTCTGGCTCCCGGGACCACGGGGACCCCGGGGCCTGTAGTCCACCCCCAGTGGTGCCCCCACAGAACCAGCGCCTGCGGTGGGGCTGTGTGAGGGAGGGGAGAGCCGCCATCCCGGGCTTGAGGAGCTGGCCGTGACGGGGGAGCAGAGCGCAGCCACCGCAGCCTCGGCCGGAGCCCTCGGACTGCCCGCCGCCCGTTTCATCTGTCCTCACAAGCGGGCAGTGGCTAGAGGTTACACTGCTAACAGCTGCGTAGGAGACTTTCTAGAAGCTCCAGGAAAAGCGCGGCCCCTGTGAGACCACTGGCTTCTGTTTGCCAAGAAACTTGTCGGGAGGTGGCGGCACGTGCCCCAGCTGGTCGCCACGCCTGGTCCTCCTCCCCAGAAGTGGGTTCCTCTTTTCTCCGATCGGTACTCACTCGAGGCCGGGAGCCCTAGCAGCCGAGAGCAGGGTCAGCCCGCCGCGGACACACGGTTTCACTCCTCCCGCATTGTTTTTGGGGAATGGTTTACATGCAGCCACGCAGCCAGTTCGGAACGCCCTTGTCACTGCAGAGAGCGGCCCCCCGCCCCAGCTCCAGGGGTCCCTCCTCCACCTCGTGTCTCCGTGGACGTGCCCGTTCGGGACATTTCCTGCAAAGGGACTCGTTCACCACGCGGCCTCTCATGGCCTGCTTCTTCCACGCGGCGTACTGTCTGGAGGTTCGTGCACATGGCAGCGCGTGCCAGAATTTCCTCTCCCCTCACGGCCAAACACTGCACCCCGTTTTGCTTGTCCGTGCGCCCGTCGCTGGGCGTTGGGGTTGTTTCGGCCACGTGGCCGTTGGGGCTGTTGCTGCGGTGTGTGTCTGTGTGGACACGGTTTCCTTTGTCTCGGGCACAGCCCACGGCGCGATCGCTGGTGACTGGTGTGGGAGGAGCTGTGGACACACAGCAGCCGCGCCATTCCCAGCCCACCAGCGGGGGCGCCGAGGACGGCCCTCCTTCGGGTGTGGGGTGTCTCACTGAGCCCCGGCGTCCTGTACGCTGCTGAACCAAATGCGGCACTGCGCTAGGCTGCTGGGCCGCCCCCCTGGGCTCCTCCCTGGAGGGTCACTGGATGGACTCAGGACGGAGTGCTCCCAGGAGGACAGCTGCCCGCTGGCTCTCGAACCTCCACCTGCAGAGCGCTGGAAGGCCCTGCCGTGGCTGCACTGGGGCAGGAATTCTCCGGAAGCCCGCCCGCTGGCTGGGAAGGGGGCTGCGCACGGGCTCTCGGAGATCTCTCTGCCCCACTCCTCCTTCACTGCCCCCTCGGGGCGGCTGGCCGGAGGGCGGCGGCCTGGACCGCGGTCAGGAGTCCCCATCCCCTGGCCCCGGTCATCAGCCGTAAGGATGTGTGGTTCTGTGCCACCTGGGCCCTTCGGTCTCCCGCTGTGCGGGTACCAGCGCCCCCTAGGGAGTCTGGTCCCCAACGCTGGTGTCACCGGGGCAGTTCCCAGCAGAAGGGCTAGGATTGGGGCCCGGGGGCGGGGCTGGGGATCCGTATCTGCTGGGACCAGGTGGCTGGCACAGCCCTCCCGGCTTCCCCAAACTCAGCAGGTGCCGGGAGGAAGTCCCAGGCCCACAGGTCCCTGGCAGAGGCAGGGGTGGCCCGGCTGCGTGTCACGGGCGTGGAGGGGGCGCCCTGCTCACCGTCACCAGCCAGGACCC
>NW_027683625.1:0-370 GCF_054177405.1 Leptonychotes weddellii | reverse complement strand
CAGTACATGCCCTCCTTAATACCCATCACCAGGCTAACTCATCCCCCCACCCACCTCCCCTCTAAAATCGTCGGTTTCTCAGAGTCCATAGTCTCTCATGGTTCTTCTCCCCCTCCAATTCCCCCACCTTCATTTTTCCCTTCCTTCTCCTAATGTCCTCCATGCTATTCCTTATGTTCTACAAATAAGCGAAACCATACGATAATTGACTTTCTCTGCTTGACTTATTTCACTTAGCATAATCTCCTCCAGTCCCATCCATGTTGATGTAAAAGTTGGGTATTCATCCTTTCTGATGGCTGAGTAATATTCCACTGTAATATTCCATGGACCACATCTTCTTTATCCATTCATCTGTTGAAGGGCATCT
>NW_027683624.1:0-370 GCF_054177405.1 Leptonychotes weddellii | reverse complement strand
TCATGAGACTGCACCCTCCTGACCAAAATGATTCCCTAATGATGGTCCTCCTCGATCCATCACAGTGTCCTTAGGATTCAACGTGTGATGGTCGAGGTCATACACATTGAGCTGATATCAGCAACTGAAAGATAATTAGTTACTCCCTGCAGGTGGAAGGCTCCTCCCATCCAGCACCTCAGCCTGAGGATTCTCATGGGTCCAGTAGAACCTTCTGGTCTCTGTGTGCACACAGAGAACACAAGAACTTCAGAACCAGTTTGAGACCTTGGGGAGTGGACAGCTTCCACTGCAGACAGGGGTAGATCTCGGTCTACTTCTATCATTATCTTTTTACTTGTGATGTTTCCATGGATTATTCTTCTAAATT
>NW_027683623.1:0-370 GCF_054177405.1 Leptonychotes weddellii | reverse complement strand
TCAGTTGGTTAAGCGACTGCCTTCGGCTCAGGTCATGATCCTGGAGTCCCGGGATCGAGTCCCGCATCGGGCTCCCTGCTCGGCAGGGAGTCTGCTTCTCCCTCTGACCCTCCTCCCTCTCATGCTCTCTGTCTCTCATTCTCTCTGTCTCAAATAAATAAATAAATAAATAAATAAATAAATAAATAAATAAATAAAATGTATTAGCATAATCTAAACAATGCATCTTGATCACTTATGTGCTTATAAATTCAATAATTTTGGTGACTGTGGGAACATGTATTAATAAGTCAATATATTCTGAGTCCGCTCAACTAAGCAAAGCAATGGACTAAACCAGCAATAGTCTGCTCCTGAGAGTCCTGAGTGC
>NW_027683622.1:0-370 GCF_054177405.1 Leptonychotes weddellii | reverse complement strand
TTTTTTTTTTTTAAAGATTTTATTTATTTATTTGAGACAGAGAGAATGAGAGACAGAGAGCATGAGAGGGAGGAGGGTCAGAGGGAGAAGCAGACTCCCTGCCGAGCAGGGAGCCCGATGCGGGACTCGATCCTGGGACTCCAGGATCATGACCTGAGCCGAAGGCAGTCACTTAACCAACTGAGCCACCCAGGCGCCCGAGTCTTCCCATACCTTTAATGTTGAGATTATCCAGGAGTTTTAGTTATCAACTTGTTGTACCAATAATTATTTCATGTATTAATTTTATGTACTAATAATTTTATAATAATTATTTTGATAATTATAAAATATACTGGCTCCTTTGCTCATTATTTTTAAAATTTCAAAT
>NW_027683621.1:0-370 GCF_054177405.1 Leptonychotes weddellii | reverse complement strand
TTCTTCCAGAAGATTATCATTCTCTAAGCTACTACAAGCTAAATATCTTAGTAACAAACATTAAAACACATAGCTGAGGGGCGCCTGGGCAGCACACTCAGTTGAGTGTCCGCCTCTTGATTTTGGCCCAGGTCGTGATCTCATGGACTGTGGGATGGAGCCCCACTTCTGGCCACCCGCTCAGCCAGAGTCTGCTGGGAATTTTCTCTCTTCTCCCTCTGCCCCTCCCGTGCATGCGCACATGCCTACTCTCTCTCTCTCTCTCAAATAAATAAATAAATAAACCAACCAACAAACATATATATATACATATTTTTTTTTTCTTTTTTTCTTTTAAAAGAGAGAGGGGCATGAGATCTGGGATCATGGC
>NW_027683620.1:0-370 GCF_054177405.1 Leptonychotes weddellii | reverse complement strand
TTAAAATATTTTCTAAGTATTTGGAAGAACTTTCAAATTTTATGCATTTAATCATTTTTATTATCATTTAATAGCTGTAAATATTCTTTTTAACTAAAAAGTAATAAAATTTTCAGTAGTAATGATTAGAGATCACTTGATAAAAATTTGGTTTGCATTTTTCTGTTTGGTTTCATAATGGATACAACTGTACACTACTAAATAATGAACTGGTTGAATACGGAAAAAGATCTTATATTTGACCCTATGTTTTCCAAAAATTTTATTAGTCTTTGAAGAAACACTTATCAAATGTGCAAGCAATTTCTCCCTGAGAAGGTGGTAATAGATTCTGGCTGCAATCATCATCATCATCATCATCATCATCATC
>NW_027683619.1:0-370 GCF_054177405.1 Leptonychotes weddellii | reverse complement strand
GTGCACCCGGGAGTCCCAGCTGCAGGGGGAGGGCAGTGGTCCAGTCCAGGAGGAGGGGGGCTGTCCTGTGCGTCCACGGCCCTGGGAGGGAACAGTACCGAACGTGTGCGCTTAGCCACGGGCGTCCTGCCCCTGAGTTTCCCTCCTCGACGCCCGCCCCCCCGCCCCCCCCCCCCCCCCGCCACGGGTCCTCTCTCTCACTCTTGAACTTCTTCTGGCTTCAGTCTGATTTCTGGTTTCGTCTGCCCTGTGCTGGCCCTCGTGGCACGAAGGCCCTTTCTCCCAGCCAGCATGGGTGGGCCCTTGGAGCCTTCAGGAGCCCTCCATCCCCTGACCCAGTGGCTCTCGGAGCCTTGGGCTCAATTCTTGC
>NW_027683618.1:0-370 GCF_054177405.1 Leptonychotes weddellii | reverse complement strand
TGCTATATGTGAATCAGTAAGTGCTGAGTCCTTGGAGCTCTTGGTGGTCCTCAAAAGGAGCAACAATGGGACAAAGCAGGTGCAAGAGAAGGGAGAGTGGAGGCCACGAAGAAAGGGATCCTTGGTGACTGAAGACTCAACTGAAGGCTCTTCAGTTATGTAAGCCAAAAATGTATTCCTTGAGCTTAGAGGCAAGACCTAAGGAGAAAAGTCAACCATTGACTATGTTAATGACCAAATACATCCCATAGTAGTGAAACCCAGAACTTGAGAATTCTTTTAGAGAGTAATTGTTTTCAAAAAAGAAAGGGAAAAAATATTCACCAATATTCTTTTTTTTTTTTTTTAAAGATTTATTTATTTATCTGAG
>NW_027683617.1:0-370 GCF_054177405.1 Leptonychotes weddellii | reverse complement strand
TGAGACAGAGATCATTCCAGGATTAGTCCAAGGTTTTTGGCTTGAACAACTGCAAGGATAAGATCATCATTTTCTAAGATAGGGCAAGTAGGAAGACAAAGTTGGTTTGGGGTATATTACATTCGAGATGCCTTTTAGATGCCCAGGTGTAGTGCTGAGTTGGCAATTAGATACACATTCATTTCCTTTTGTTGTGAACAGGTTGTCTACTTACATCTTTTCCAATAAGATCTCTCTGGTTCTCAATGACGCCCCAAGGAGGGATTCCAACTGTGCAGATTTTTCTCAAGGACTGGAAGGAATGGGCTTTCAGGGCATCCCCAACATGTTTCGACACACCTATGAACAACAGAGATCAAACTTTAACAGA
>NW_027683616.1:0-370 GCF_054177405.1 Leptonychotes weddellii | reverse complement strand
TTTACTTGCTGGTTGAGGCTTCTGTCCAGTTGTGTGACATGCAGGTGCTTGAGGAAGGTCAAGTGCTGAAATGTCGCCCGCAGCTTATGGATGATCCTGAAAAGATGCACCAAAGTGTGAGGGGATTCTTCCATTGCCTTTTTTTCTGGAAACCAGACACATCCTCCGACCCAGCCTGTCAGGAGGCGTGAGGAGAGAGTGTGTGGGGATGCGGCCCCATAGTGCCCGAGTCTGGCTGCTCCCTGGGGTCCCTGTGTCCTCTCTCCTCGTGGCTGCTGGGCACTGCCATCTCCCTTTTCCTGAACTTTCACTTCCACGGTTAATCTTCGGTGCCTGGGAAGGGCACACCATGTAGGGAAACAGCATGAGC
>NW_027683615.1:0-7296 GCF_054177405.1 Leptonychotes weddellii | reverse complement strand
AGCAGAAAATCAACAAAGAAACAAGAGCTTTGAATGACACACTGGACCTGATGGACCTCATAGATATATACAGAACATTCCACCCTAAAACAACAGAATACACATTCTTCTCGAGAGCACATGGAACTTTCTCCAGAATAGACCACATACTGGGTCACAAATCAGGTCTCAACTGATACCAAAAGATTGAGATTATTCCCTGCATCTTCTCAGACCATAATGCTTTAAAACTGGAACTCAATCACAAGAAAAAAATTGGAAGGAATTCAAACACTTGGAAGCTAAAGGCCACTCTGCTCAAGAATGTTTGGGTCAACCAGGAAATCAAAGAAGAACTTAAACAATTCATGGAAACCAATGAGAATGAAGACACATCGGTCCAAAACCTATGGGATACTGCAAAGGCAGTCCTAAGGGGGAAATACATAGCCATCCAAGCCTCACTCAAAAAAATAGAAAAATTCTGAATTCGCCAACTAACTTTACACCTTAAAGAACTAGAGAAAAAGCAACAAATGATGCCTAAGCCACACATTAGAAGAGAAATAATTAAGATTAGAGCAGAGATCAATGAATTAGAAACCAAAAACACAGTAGATCAGATCAACAAAACTAGAAGTTGGTTCTTTGAAAGAATTAATAAGATCGATAAACCACTGGCCAGACTTACACAAAATAAAAGAAAAAGACCCAAATTAATTAAATTATGAGTGAAAGGGGAGAGATCACGACTAATACCAAGGAAAAAGAAACAATTATTAGAAATTATTTTCAACATGTATATGCCAATAAATTAAGCAAACTCGAAGAAATGGAAGCCTTCCCGGATCCTACAAACTACCAAGACTGAAACGGGAAGAAATTGACACCCTGAATAGGCCAATAACCAGTAACGAGATTGAAGCAGTGATCAAAAACCTCCCAAAAAAACAAGAGTCCAGGGCCTGATGGATTCCTTGGGAATTCTACCAAACATTCAAAGAAGAAATAATACCTATTCTCCTGAAGCTGTATCAAAAAAATAGAAACAGAAGGAAAGCTTCCAGACTCATTCTATGAGGCCAGCATTACCTTAATCCCCAAACCAGGCAAAGACCCCATCAAAAAGGAGAATTCCAGACCGATATCCCTGATGAATATGGATTCCAAAATTCTCAACAAAATCTCGGCTAATAGGATCCAACAATACATTAAAAGCATCATCCACCATGCCCAAGTGGGATTTATCCCCAGGATGCAAGGGTGGTTCAACATTCACAAATCAATCAATGTGATAGAACACATTAGTAAGAGGAAAAGGAGAAGAGCCATATGGTCCTCTCAATTGATGCAGAAAAGGCATTTGACAAAATACAGCATCCTCTCCTGAGTAAAACTCTTCAGAGTATAGTGATAGAGGGAACATTCCTCAGGTTCATAAAATCCGTCTATGTAAAACCCACAGTGAATATCATCCTCAATGGGGAAAAGCTGAGAGCCTTTCCCTTAAGATCAGGAACACGTCAAGGATGCCCACTCTCTCCACTATTGTTCAACATAGTACTAGAAGTCCTAGCAAAAGCAATCAGACAACAAAAATAAATAAAATGTATTCAACTTGGCAAAGAAGAAGTCAAACTCTCTCTCTTCACAGATGACATGATACTTTATGTGGAAAACCCAAAAGACTCCACCCCCAAATTAGTAGAACTCATACAGCAATTCAGTAATGAGGCAGGATACAAAAATCAATGCACAGAAATCAGTTGCTTTCTTATACACTAACTTGCAACTGTAGAAAGAGAAATTAGAGAAACAATTCTATTTACAATAGCACCAAAAACCATAAGATACCTCGGATTAAACCTAACCAAAGAGGTAAAGGATCTATACTCTAGGAACTATAGAACACTCATGAAAGAAATTGAAGAAGGCACAAAAAGATGGAAAAACATTCCATGTTCATGGATAGGAGGAATAAACATTGTTAAAATGTCTATGCTACCCAGAGCAATCTATACCTTCAACGCCATCCCAATCAAAATTCCAATGACATTTTTCAAAGTACTGGAACAAACAATCCTAAAATTTGTATGGAATCAGAAAAGACCCCAAATCGCTACAAAAATTTTGAAAAAGAAAAACAAAGTTGGGGGGCATCACGTTGCCTGATTTCAAGCTCTATTACAAAGCAGTGATCACCAAGACCACATGGTACTGGCATAAAAACAAACATATAGACCAATGGAACAGAATAGAGTGCCCTGATCTGGATCCTCAACTCTATGGTCAAACAATCTTTGACAAAGCAGGAAAAAATATGTAATGGAAAAAAGACAGTCTCCTCAATAAATGGTGCTGGGATAATTGGACAGCTATATACAGAAGAATGAAACTCAACCATTCTCTAACACCATACACAAAGATAAACTCAAAGTGGATGAAAGACCTCAATGTGAGACAGGAATCCATCAAAATCATAGAGGAAAACATATGCAGTAACCTCTTCAACATCAGCCACAGCAACTTTTTTCAAGACACATCTCCAAAGGCAAGGGAAACAAAAGCAAAAATGAACTTTTGGGACTTCATCAAGATAAAAATCTGCACAGCAAAGGAAACACTCAACAAAACAAAGAGGCAACCCACAGAATGGGAGAAGATATTTGCAAATAACACTACAGACAAAGGGCTGATTTCCAAGATCTATAAAGAACTTCTCAGACTTAACACCCAAAAAACAAATAACCCAGTCAAAAAATGGGCAGAAGACATGAACCGACACTTTTCCAAAGAAAACATACAAATGGCTAACAGACACATGAAAAAATGTTCATCTTCATTAGCCATCAGGGAAATTCAAATCAAAACCACATTGAGATACCACCTTACACCAGTTAGAATGGCAAAAATTGACAAGGCAAGAACCAACAAATGTTGGAGAGGTTGTGGAGAAAGGGGAACCCTCTTACACTGTTGGTGGGAATGCAAGTTGGTATAGTCACTGGAAAACAGTGTAGACGGTCCTCAAAAAATTAAAAATAGAGTTACCCTATGACCCAGCAATTGCATTACTGGGTATTTACCCCAAAGACACAGATCTAGTGAAAAGATGGGCCATATGCACCCCAAGGTTCATAGCAGCAATGTCTGCAATAGCCAAACTGTGGAAAGAGCTGAGATGCCTTTCAACAGACGAATGGATAAAGAAGATGTGGTTCATATATACAATGGAATATTACTCAGCCATCAGAAAAAATGAATACCCAACTTTTGCATCAACATGGATGTGACTGGAGGAGATTATGCTAAGTGAAATAAATCAAGCAGAGAATTTTAATTATCATACGGTTTCACTTATTTGTGGGACATAAGGAATAGCATGGGGGACATTAGGAGAAAGAAGGGAAAAATGAAGGGGGGGAATCGCAGGGGGAGTTGAACCATGAGAGACTATGGGGACCCTGGGAAACAAACTGAGGGTTTTAGGGGGGAAGGTGTTGGGGAGATAGGTTAGCTCGGTGATGGGTATTAAGTAGGGCATGTATTGCATGGAGCACTGGGTGTTATACAAAAACAATGAATCATGGATCACTACATCAAAAACTAATGATGTATTGTATAGTGACTTACATAACATAATAAAATTAAATTAAATTAAAAAAAAGAAAATATCAGTTTTTAGTATTGGTAAACTGATTGGAGACTACAGCTCTAAATTTGCAACCAAAAGAGCTTTTTACTATCCTTTTTATCATTCTCTGCCTCTCAGTTACGTTCCAAGGACAGCTCACTTGAAGCAAAGTTTGAGTCCACAAAACAGACATAGCAAGGATTGCAAACTGCATTGGTCCAGAATATTTAGGATCTTCAGCTTCTTCATGGAAACCTTTTTAAGGGAATATATCTCATCTCTTAATAAACTTTGCTTTCATTTTCCTCATTTTTTTGTGTACAGTATTATGTGTGTGTATTTAGATAGATGATTATACATGTGTTTATGTATGTGTGTATGTATGTGTGTGTATGTGTATGTACACATATATAACAGATTGGAGATATAGATATTTGTTTTTGAATGAATTGATTTGAATGAATTGAATAAATCCTCTTGACAAAGCAGTGATTAATTTCAGGGGAAACAAATTTTACAAGAATTGAAATGTAATCATAATACATATGTCAGAGTGTAAAATAAATCTACATTTTCAAAATAATGTAAATGCTGAGCTTTGATTTAAACAAAAATAATTTTATTGAAACCATCACTCTTCACCTGCCATTGTCTATTTATTCCCTCAGCCAGCTATTTCTCCCGTAGCTGGTGTCTACCTGATAGCGCATATCTGTATTCATTTGTTTCTGTCTGTCTCTCTCAATAGAATATAAGGCCAATGAGGGCAAGGACTTGGTCTATTTTGGCAACTATTTTATTCCCACATTACCTAGAACACTGCTGAGTATGGCGTATCTCAGTAATTGCTCCTAAGTAAATTAATATAAATTTAGGAGTGGAAGTGTGTGTGTGTGTGTGTGTGGTATTATGCACATCATGTGCAACAGATAATGTCTAAAATAAAACAATGAAAAATAACAGTAAACGGTGCTTCATAGTGATAAGGTGAACAGCAGAAGAGCTACAAGAATTAGAAGTGGTTCTTTTGGAGAGCAAAAGTACAGGGACTGGAACAGAAACTGCTAGCTTTTGTTATAAAACTTGCAGCATTATTTGCTGTTGAAATCTGGCACATGTATTACTTCAATAAAAACATAAATTAAAAAAATCTAGGGAAAGTTTAATATTCTCATCTCTTATATATATCATTATATAAGATCTATATTTCTTTTTAAGTGAAGAGGCTAATAGGAGATTTGGGGTTTGCTTGGCAGAATAGGCTTAATTTCTCGGTATATCAAGTCAAATTTCTAGCTTGACTGAGAGCAGCCAACTTCTTATGAAACCTTTTCTAAAGAAATGCAAACATCTGCTTATGTTAAATACCTTTGGAAGTTCTTTATACCTAGTTAGATTTCTTTTTGAAAATCAAGTTGAAGAACAATGGGAAGATAAGACCGTTTACCTCTGACTCTTAACACCTCCAATTTTCTGAGGGGTGAGCTTTGACAAGTCATTTAACCTCTCTAAGCCCTCTCATTTCTTTTACTTATACAGTGAAGGTGATAATATGCATTTCATTGGATTACAGAATTTATCAAATAAGATTTCTCTGTGAAATCCCAGTGTAAGATAGATATTTGATATCTCCTAGTTTTCTTCCCTCCCTTTTTTCTTCCCAGGACTGATTGTGACCATGGCTGAATTAGCTAATCAAAATCATCATCCTCATTATCCTCATCCTCATCATCCTCATCAGCATCATTTGATTGCTGTGCCAGTCACAGGATTTAAACTTCTTTAAGTTTATAAAGAGCTTCAGGGAAGTTTGTACTTCTTTACACATTATTGCATATTTTCATGGAAATGCATGGTCCATATACGTCAGTGTCTGGGTAGGGACAATTCATTCACAGCATTGTTATTTGTCATGAAGGCTGTCATGGGAGAAAGAGGACACTCCTGCCAGGCTTCACTCATTTGTGCATTCCCTGCAGGACCTACCACTTTACCTAAGGACTCAGTCAGTGCCCCTACTTGGCTGTACATTTGACATGTCAATATGGACCAGTTTGGAGACTCTCTGGTAGTCCTGCCCCAGTGTCCCTTAGGGCAGGGGCAGATTCAATACAACTACAAATATAAGAAGATATGTTATCACCTCAAATATTGAATTACCAACTTGTTTGCTGAAGAGATTACAGAGACTCCTTCTCTGGCCAGACACTGCATAATGAATTCCCTAGTGGACCAGCTAGCTTCTCTACAAAAGGTTAATTTCTTTCCCCATTACAAAGCCTTGTGAACTGTCCCCAGGGCTGTTCTTGGAAAAAGAAGAGGAGGTCTTGTTAAGTATTAATGATCACAGTGGCAGGTTCACAATATCACCTCCTCTCTGGGAAGAAAAAGATCACTTCATTGACATTTATCAAGGGAGTTTCCACTGAGGACCAAGAGCATAGCTGTCATCACTCACCACTAGGGGCACAGTGAAAAATGGCAGATTCTCTCCCATCTGCTATTTGCTACAATTTCTTAACCCAAAAGCAAATTAAGCTAAAAAGATACAATAAGGATGGAGAGGGTATAAACAAGAATTTTAATTTAAAGTGGGATTATTCTAATTTTACCCCTATAATTTAAGAAAAATATTTACTGAGATGGCTTGTGTTACTTTTCCTTATTTCTTATATCTTTGCATGAAAAAGCTTCTTTGAAATCCAGGAGAGTTAGGTAGTCAATCTCTTGTCAATTTGGTATTTCCCAAAGAGGGCAAAGAGGCAATCAAGTCTCTTCTACATGAAGCACTAGATAAAACACATTTTTTCTTTTTTATTATTTTTTTATTATTTTATGTTCATCAACATACATTACATCATTAGTTTTTGACGTAGTGTTCCATGATTCATTGATTGCATATAACACCAAGTGGTCCATGCAGTACATGCCCTCTTTAATACCCATCACCAGGCTAACCCATCCCCTCAAACCCTCCCCTCTAGAACCCTCAGTTTGTTTCTCAGAATCCATAATCTCTCATGGGTCATCTCCCACTCTGATTTCCCCTCCTTCATTTTCCCTTCCTGCTATCTTCTTCTTCTTTTTTTTTTTTTAAAAACATAGAATGTATTATTTGTTTCAGAGGTACAGGTCTGTGATTAAAAAATCTTACACAATTCACAGCACTAACCATAGCACATATCCTCCCCAATGTCTAACACCCAGACACTCCATTTCTCCCACCCCCCACCACATCAGGAACCCTCAGTGTGTTAGCTGAGATTAAGAATTCCTCATATCAGTGAGATCATATGATACATGTCTTTCTCTGGTTGACTTATTTTGCTCAGCATAATACCCTCCAGTTCCATCCATGTCGTTGCAAATGGCAAGATTTCATTCCTTTTGATGGCTGTATAATATTCCAAGTATATATATAACCACTTCTTCTTTATCCATTCATTTGTCGATGGACATCTTGGCTCTTTCCACAGTTTGGCTATTGTGGACATTGGTGCTATAAACATTGGGTGCACGTACCCCTTCGGATCCCTACATTAGTATCTTTGGGGTAAATACCCAGTAGTGCAATTGCTGGATCATAGGGTAGCTCTATTTTCAACTTTTTGAAGAACCTCCATACTGTTTTCCAGAGTGGCTGCACCAGCTTGCATTCCCACCAACAGTATAGGAGGGTTCCG
>NW_027683614.1:0-370 GCF_054177405.1 Leptonychotes weddellii | reverse complement strand
GCAGTTGTGGTATCTCATTGTGGTTTTGATTTGCATTTCCCTGATGATTAGTGATGTTGGGCATCTTTTCATGTGCCTGTTGGCCATCTGTATGTGTTCTCTATTATATAATATCCATTCAGGTCCTCTTCCCACTTTTTATTGGATCGTTTGTTTTTGATAGTGAGTTGTGTGAGTTCTTTATATATTTTGGATATTATCCTCTTATGGTTATATCATTTTCAAATATCTTCTCCCATTCAGTAGGTTTCCTTTTCATTTTGCTTATGGTTTCCTTCACTGCAAGAGGTTTTAGTTTGATGTAGTTCCAATTGTTTATTTTTGCTTTTGTTACCTTTCCCTGAGGAAACAGATCCAAAAAAATACTACT
>NW_027683613.1:0-370 GCF_054177405.1 Leptonychotes weddellii | reverse complement strand
TTTTTTTTTTTAAGATTTTATTTATTTATTTGAGACAGAGAGAATGAGAGAGAGAGAGCACATGAGAGGGGGGAGGGTCAGAGGGAGAAGCAGGCTCCCTGCCGAGCAGGGGGCCCGATGCGGGACTCGATCCAGGGACTCCAGGATCATGACCTGAGCCGAAAGCAGTCGCCCAACCAACTGAGCCACCCAGGCGCCCAGGGGCAGAATGTCTTTACAATGGCCTCACTTCCCGATAAGCATGCCCCTGTGCTCCCAAGATCCCCAGATCTTCAGATTCTAGTGTGCAGCAGTTTGGCTGGGTCTGGTCTCCACAGCAAAACCACTGCCTGATTTAGGATATACCCATTCTCTATGATCTCTTATGAAA
>NW_027683612.1:0-370 GCF_054177405.1 Leptonychotes weddellii | reverse complement strand
TCTCTCATTCTCTCTGTCTCAAATAAATAAATAAATAAAGTCTTAAAAAAAAAAAAGAAGTTATCATGTTGTTATTTTATCAACTTGGTGCAAGGAGGAGATCCAGGCACACATAACATTTGAAGCGTCAGAAAGAGAGGAGTCCGTTTCTCTCTCACATAAGGGAGGTCAGGAAATATGCAGCCCCATGTTGGCCTTCGGGTACCATTAGGCCCCAGACACCCATTGTTTTGCTTTGCCATCCTCATCGTGCAGATCCTGCCCTCACCGGGGAGGACGGCTCCTGCAGCTTTAGCTCACATCCCCCAGCGCCAGGGCAATGGAATGAAAAAGGGGCTCTGTATTAGCTCCGCATCGCTGCATAACGAGC
>NW_027683611.1:0-370 GCF_054177405.1 Leptonychotes weddellii | reverse complement strand
GGTTGCTTTTCAAGGCATTTAATTTGGGTGCCTTGGTGGTGAGCACCAACCGTGGCACCTAGACGGCTTGGCTCCATGTGCTCACTCTTGGCTCAGGTTCCCTCCTGTTCTCCACTCTACTGTTTCTATCTTAGCAGGAGGTAAAGGCAGCAGAAAAATGTATGTTCCCCTGATGGCTGCAAAGTGATGCTAATAAAAATCAACAAATCCCGTAACTATGATTTTAGATGAGGTCTTTCAGCTTCTACCAAATGAGTAAGCATTTCCCAAACTGCATTTCTAGAATGTGAAAAGATACATTAGGTGTGGTGGGGTCAAAGATCCTGTGGTCAAATAAGACTGGGAAATGCTTATGTGTTCCCCTCTTCTC
>NW_027683610.1:0-370 GCF_054177405.1 Leptonychotes weddellii | reverse complement strand
CAGATGAGGAGACTGAGGCTCAGGAGGTAGAGCCTCTTGCCCGAGGTCCAATAGCTGGTACATATCAGAACCAAGATGCTAACAAGATTAGTCTAATTCCAGGGATTTTATCCACATTGCCCTAGAGGCTCTGAAGGTGAAGGTGGCTCCTACCTCCTCCAGGCCTGCATCCATTTCACACCCCCTGCCAGTAAAATATACAGGGAAGAGGGAGAGGTCGAGGGTCACTCACAGCTCATATCCAGCCTGATGGGGTCACTTTTGCCAGAACTGACTGGGTTGGAGACCTCACACTGAAAATTCCCAGCATTCTCTCTCCTGACAGGGCATATGGTGAGGGTGCTGTTGTCCTGGGACAGCTTCATCCTCT
>NW_027683609.1:0-370 GCF_054177405.1 Leptonychotes weddellii | reverse complement strand
ATTTTGCTTATGCAAAATATTATGCAACATGTTACTTATACATCTATTGAAATAATCATTTGGTTTTGTTGTTTTTTTTAATTATTTTTATTTCATTATGTTATGTTAATCACCATACATTATATCATTAGTTTTTTAAATTTTTTGTTATGTTAATCACCATACATTACATCATTAGTTTTTGATGTAGAGTTCCATGATTCATTGTTGGTGTATAACAGCCAGTGCTCCATGCTGAACGTGCCCTCTTTAATACCCATCATCAGGCTAACCCATCCTCCTACCTCCCTCCCCTCTACATCATTAGTTTTTTTTTAATTTTTATTGTTATGTTAATCACTATATATTACATCATTAGTTTTTTTTTTTT
>NW_027683608.1:0-370 GCF_054177405.1 Leptonychotes weddellii | reverse complement strand
ACCTAGGTTCTATATCTGAAGCTGTGTGCTGATTACACGTGTTATATTAGTTGTATATTTCTACTGTACCAAATTACAACAGACTTAATGAGCTAAAACAATAGAAATGTATTATCTTACACTTCTGGAAGTCAGAGGTCCAAAATGAGCATCACTGGGCTAAAAGATTTCAACAGAGCGGCATTCCTTTCTGGAGACTCTATGGGAAAGTCCGTCTTCTCGGCTTTTAGCTTCCAGAGGGAGGCCTTATTGACTTCCTGCACCCCCATTTACTTGTAAGGCCATTTGTGATTACATTGAGTCAACTTGGATAATCCAGGAAGCCCTTCCCATCTCAAAGTTAGCTAATGAGCCGACTTTTTTTTTTTTT
>NW_027683607.1:0-370 GCF_054177405.1 Leptonychotes weddellii | reverse complement strand
GTCCTTGCCTTTTATCTTGACATGCCATGCCCTTGTTGATGTAGCACAAGTTATTCTCCACTCATTTTCCATCAACCTTCCTCCACAGGCACGGTCATTATCGGTCATTATCTTACCGTCATTCAAACATGTCCTGTATCCATCTAACTCTGTACCTTTGCTGCCTCTTCACATGTCTATCACCTAATCCCATTTTTTTTCTAAAAAATGAGATTTATATAACCCTCCTAATTGAAGTAGATTTGGATCTAAAGCTATAAACCTGTCCTATGATTTTATAGTTGATGAAGTATATTTTTTTTTTTTAGATGAAGTGTTCCATGATTCATTGTTTGTGCATAACACCCAGTGCTCCATGCAGAATGTGCCC
>NW_027683606.1:0-370 GCF_054177405.1 Leptonychotes weddellii | reverse complement strand
TTTTTTTTTTTTAAAGATTTTATTTATTTATTTGAGAGAGAGAGTGAGAGAGAGAAAGAGCACAAGAGGGGGGAGCGGGAGAGGGAGAAGCAGACTCCCCGCTGAGCAGGTAGCCCGATGCGGGACTCGATCCCGGGACTCCAGGATCATGACCTGAGCCGAAGGCAGTCGCTTAACCAACTGAGCCACCCAGGCGCCCGAATCTGAACCTTTCTTGCAATTTGTTTCAAAATTCCTCTTCATGTCTCTTTATAACTCATTGATGCTGTTTTAATTATAAAATGATAAAAAATTAGAATATATTTTAGTTTTGAGATAATGATAAAATAATACATAAAAGGTGTGTGCCTTAAACATTTTGAGTTAACTG
>NW_027683605.1:0-370 GCF_054177405.1 Leptonychotes weddellii | reverse complement strand
TCAAATAAATAAACAAAATCTTTAAAAAAAAAAAATTGCGGGCGCCTGGGTGGCTCAGTCGGTTAAGCATCTGACTCTTGATCTCATCTGAGGTCTTGATCTCAGGGTCTTGAGTTCAAACCTCGCACTGGGCTTCATACTGGGCATGGAGCCTACTTTAAAAAAAAAAAGAAGATGCTTATGTCCTGTCAAGTCACCGTTCCCCCCACTATAGTGCCAAGATGGGGTGGGGATGAAGATTGTGATTCCAGTATCTCTACTTAGGGATCTAGCTAAAATAATCTGGACAGGAAATTATATTGGAAGAGAACATTTAGGCAATCCCACACACACACATCTGGCTATATAAATATAATTTAATGTCTGTATG
>NW_027683604.1:0-7297 GCF_054177405.1 Leptonychotes weddellii | reverse complement strand
CTCTTCTGCCTCATTTATCCTAGGAGTTAGAGCCTCCATTTTTGATTGCACCTCATTAATAGCCTTTTTGATTTCGACTTGGTTCGATTTTAGTTCTTTTATTTCTCCAGAAAGGGTTTCTCTAATAACTTCCATGCTTTTTTCAAGCCCAGCTAGTATCTTTAAAGTGATGAATCTGAACTCTAGTTCCGACATCGTAGTAATGTCCGTATTGATTAGGTCCCTGGCATTCGGTGCTGCCTCTTGTTCTTTTCGTTGAGGTGATTTTTTCCATCTTGTCGTTTTGTCCAGAGGAGAATAGATGAATGAGAGAACAAAATGCTAACAGGGTAACAATGTCCCCAGAAGATATATATTAAAAAAATCAGAAAAGACCTGAAACCGGGGGAAAGGAAAGGGAAAGAAAGCAAAAAGAAATAGGAAAAAAAAAGAAAAAGGTAACAAAAACAGAACAAAACAGAAAAAACAGAATATGATCAAATATGATCAGGCTGGTACATAGATCAGTGCCACACACTAGATTTTGGGTGTATTTCGGTCTGTTAGAAGAAAGTGCCTCCCAATATTTTAAAGAAAGAAAAACTTATATATGTACAAAAATAAGGGTTAATACGATGAAGGGATGGAATATGACTGTAAAGATGAAAATTATAAAAGATTTTATAAAAGGAATTGATAAGATGTTTGAAAATAAAAGAAGAGGATTAAAAAAAAAAAGAAAAAGGAAGGGAGAGAATGTGATCAGGCAGGAGACTAGAACAAAGCCATACACTAGAGATTTAGGGTATATTTTGATCTGTTAGAAGAAACTGTATCTCAAAATTTTAAAGAGAGGTCAACTTAAATATATATGCCAAAAATAAGGTTAACTACTATGAAGGGATAAAATATGACTCCAAAAATGAAAAATAAAAATGTTTTTTAAAAAAGGGATCGATAAGATGTTGGTTGAAAAGGGGAAAAAGAAAAATTCAAAAAAAAGAAAAGGTTAAAAAAAATTAACTTTTAAAGACTTAAGAATCATGGGAAAAAAGCCAGAATTCTATGTGCATTATTCCCCTAGCACTGGAGTTCTTCCGTTCTCATTGATCGGTAAACTTGGTGTTGGCTGGCTGTTCTTGCTGATCTTCTGGGGGAGGGGCCTGTTGCCATGGTTCCCAAATGTGTTTACCGTAAGCAGAATTTCCCCGCCCTTGCCAGTCTGGGGTCTGGGGCACTTTTGTTCCCTGCAAGCTTTCCCTTCAGCTTTGGAGGATGAGAGTGAAAATGCCGGCCTCCCAGTATCTGTCCCACAGGAGCCGAGAACTTGGGGCCCCACTCCTCAGTGCGCCCCCAGAGAAAAGCAGTCAGTCACTCCCGTCTCCCTGGTCTCCGGCTGCACTGTGTGCTCTCCCAGCCTGTGACTGAGCGTTTCTATCTCTGGCACATGACCCCGTGTGGAGTCTCCAAACACAGTAGATCCCTGCGATGGGCTCCCGTGCCGCTCCTCCCGGGGGAGGAAGGAGAGTCTCCCCAGATCTGCTGCTTGTTGGGTCCCTGCTCTAAGAGCAGTGTCCCGTCTGTGCCGTGGATAACGGTTTATGGCAACCCTGAGCTGAGAGCCCACTCCTCTGCTCCGTCTCTGCAGCCGACTTCCCCCCTCTGATACCTGGGAGCCCTGCTGCACTCAGGCACCCCTGGTCTCTCTGTGACCCCAAGGGTCTTGAGACCACAGTGTCCCACGAGGGTTCCACTCCCCGCTGAGCCACTGGAGTGACGTCCCTCAGTGGAGCCGACTTCTAAAAGTTCCGATTTTGTGCTCCTCTGCTCTATCACTTTCCAGAAGCAGCCGACGGATGCCCCCTCCCCCGCCATCTATCTTCCCAAATACCGCCTCGGATTCACTTCTCCGCACGTCCCACCTTCCAGAAAGTGGTTGTTTTCTGTTCAGAGAGTTGTTGCTATTCTTTTCTTCGATCTCCTGTTGAGTTCGTAGGTGTTCAGAATGGTTTGATCCCTATCCAGCTGAATTCCTGGGACCAGATGAAATCCAGATCACCTCCTCCTCCGCCATCTTGCTCCTCTCCCCAAATGGAACTCTTTGGAGGACTGGCGGCGGCCCTGTTTGTCAAGAGCTATATAATTGTTTCACTAATATTTAGGGGGTTCTTTTTATGAAAAAGAAAAAGTTTCCCATTTTTTAAATTCATAAAACACTATGTTATAAAGTGGCACACATCTTTTGTTATTCCATAATATTCGGAAGGACCTGCAGAATTTAACTTTTCATGTTATTATTACCAAATGCTGTGACTTTCAAGGATTAATTAATTCTGATTTCTAAACTTTCATAATGTATGTAGAAATGATTTTCTTTTATAAATGTGTCTTTTATCTTTTTCTGGTGATTTTAAGCAAGTATAGCCAAATTCAACTTGAAGAAAAAAAGAAATACAAAATAAGCTGTGGTCTTGTGTTTAATTACAGAAAGATCTTTTGGGATGGTTTCCCTGTGCCAATATATGTTTGACCCACCCAGCTGTACTTTGTACTCCATAGAATGATCAATATATTCTGAAATGTTGAAAGAACTTGTATCAATGTATAATTACTTTATTTACAGCATAAGTGCTTGTTAAGGCAAGAAAGTATTGTTAATAATTTAACAAAAACTTGCAAACAGAAATTGATAGGAAGGAGGGACTCAAGGCATTCCTAGAACTGGTTCATTTTTAAAATAGTAGCTTCCCCTCCCCCCTCCCCTTTTAGAGAGGGAGAGAGAGGAGTGGGGCAAAGGGAGAGGGAGAGAATCTTAAGTAGGCTCTGTGCCCAGTGTGGAACCCGACATGGGGCTTGATCTCATGACCCTGAGATCATGACCTGAGCTGAAACTAAGAGTTGGACACTCAACTGACTGAGCCACCCAAGCTCCCCAATAGTAGCTTCTAAAGTATTAGTTTAAGACATAATATTAACAGAAATTTTAGGGTGTGGAAGTAATATTTTTGTGAGAGCTGGGAAGCAGAAGTGGTGGAACATACTTTTGGAGAGTGTGCATAAAAGGGGAGATATGTGTCCATGTCTCTATTTCCTCATCTGTAAGGCACTGTAACAAGAGAAGATTGAATAGGGAGGAAACAGGCAATGGGAAGGAGTGGGAGAAGGAAGACAAAGGAAGATTATATACTTGAAAATAAGAGCCTGGAACCTTTGTAGATGATTTACTTTAAAAGCAGAACTTAAAAAAAATATTTATATACTTAACCAAACAAAGTGAAACTATAAAATAAAAAGGAACTAGTGTTTAATTATTTTTCCCTAAATGCCCTACAGACTGTTTTCTTAAAATTTTTGTTATTGAGGTTAGAAATCTCCTGCTCCTTGAGAGGCATCGCTAAATTTTTTTTGTTATATTTGTTGAACTGCTTTTCTCCTCTTTGGACCATTGGTTTCCTAAGGGCAGAGCTTTCTCTGTTGCTCTTCTATATATCCTTAGGTGTATTAGTTTGCCAGGGCAGCCATAATAAAGTACCGGAAATAAAGTATGCAAACTGGGTAGTGTGAATAACAGAAACTTATTATCTCACAGTCCTAGAGCCTAGAAGTCCAAAATGAAGGTATTAGCAGGATTAGTTCCTTCTAGGATCTGCTCTAGGCTTCTTTCCTTGGCTTGTAATGGTTGTCTTTCCATGTGTTTCTTCATACTTGTCTTCACTCCCCGCATGTGTCCAGATTTTTCCTTTCCTATAAGGACACTTGTCGTATTAGAATAACTTGATCACGTCTGTAAAAACCCTCTCTCCAAATAATCACATTCTGGGATGCTGGAGTGTTAGAACTTTAACACATGAATGACTTTTGGGGTAACACAATTCAGCCTGTAATGCCACATGCTGGCACAATGCCTGGCTTACAAAGGGCGCCCAGAAATGTTTACCTGTTGTAGCTATATTCATAGTCTAGCTGATGTCCTTCCTAGAATTTCATTGGAATGGGTCTTGATTTCAAGGGTACCCTTTTCAGCAAATAAAATGAGTTACTAAAAAATTCCTGGTAGTGGTTTTATCTACATAAGTTATATAAAGTGTCTGTAATTCATGGGTTTATGAATTCCATGAATTCATTATATAATCTAAAAATAGCGATAACTTTACTTCCTTCCTGTCTTAGTCTGATCAGACTAATAGACCAATAGACCAATAATACACCAGTAATACCATAGACTAGGCAGCTTATAAATGGCAGAAATTGGTCCAGTATATTCAGTGTCTGGTGAAGACTCACTTCCAGGTTCATGACTGTACCATCTTTCTGTGGACTCACATGGAGGAAGGGGCCAGGAATTTCTCTGGGTCTTCTTATATAGAGCACTAATCCCATTCATGAGGGCTCCACCCTCATGACCTAATCACTTCCAAAGTCCCCACCTCTTAATCCCACACACTGGGGACTAAGTTTCAGCACTGTGAATTTAAAGGGATATAAACGTTCTATCTGTGGTATTCCACTCCTTCATTTTCAGTTTACTCTTCCAGATGCATAATAATATAAGGGACTGATATGATAATGTCTTTTGCAAGTAAATACACAGCTTAGTTTTTATTAGCTTTTTAAATCAGTATGGATGAAGTTTAGTTTATTTTTAATTTTATATTTTGAAGGTAGACAAGTTTAGTAATTCTGGACCTTCATGGCACCAAGTAAGTGTTCAGTAAATGTTTATAATTATTTTGTTTTTGTGCTTTTGTAAGTGCTGTTTTTTCAGACATCATTTTTTCAGTGAATCTGTTTTCCTGATCAACAGAAAGTGGAGCATTTCCTTTTTTGTGTGCCACTGTTACACCGTGACATACCTCGAATATAATATTTAATTTTTCTTTTCATGAATTGTGCTTTCAGACCATGCATTCCATAGAACTTGAATTATAATATCTAACTTCTTAATCTCATTGAAATGTGTCTAAGATACTTTTTTAAGTTTTAGCATTATAACTCAATTATAAATATAAGCAGAAAATTTGATTTTTTTTAGGTGTATATTCCTTTTCTGATCAGTATCAGTAAAGTTTCCTGTTCACTTCCTGTTACATCAAGAAGGAGTAGCCCCGTTCTTTCTAGGTTTCCTATTATAGAATGGCTAAAATAAAAAGTGACAACACCAAATGCTGTCAGTGATATGGAGAAACTGATACGTTGCTTGATGGGACTGTAAAATGGTACAGTCACTCTGGAAAAGTTTGGCAGTTTCTTATAAGACTAAGCATGCAATTACCATACAACCTGGCAATTGCCCTTTGATATTTATCCCAGAGAATGAAAATTACATTCATATAAAACCCTGTGTGCAATGTTCATAGCAGCTTTATTTGTAATAACCCCAAACTAGAAACAACACAGATGCCCTTTAGTGGGTGAATGGATAAACTATGGTGCATCCATATTATGTAATACTATTCAGTAATGGAAAGTATTGATAAACAGAACAACTTGGATGAATATTGAGGGAATTATGCTGAGTAAAAGAAACCAATCCTGAAATGTCACATAGTATGATTCCATTTATATATCAATCTTGAAATGACAAAATTACAGAAACGCAAAGCTGATTCGTTGTTAGAGGTTAAGAATTGGGGTAGGTGGGGTGTCTATGACGTGGCTTTATAAAGTTAATGCAAGGTGTCCTCATGGTGATGGAATTGTTTTGTGTCTTGTAGATACCAGAATCAGCATTCTAGTTGTGATGTTACACTATAGTTTTGCAAAATGTTACCATTGAAGGAACTGGGTAAAACATACAAGGGCTCTCTCTATTGTTTTTTACAACTGGATGTGGATCTACTATTACTTCAAAATAATAAAATTAGTTAAAAAAGAGTTTGTTGTTAAGTGTTTTTAAGCACATTACTGCTACTGGGGCTCCTAATACGGCACAGGAGGCACACAGAAGCATTCCTGTTGTACATAAGTATTGGTTTTGTGGTTTGTGTTTTGTCTTTTTCTTTTGGTTTCATCAAATATTCTAGGAAGTTATAATTCTGTAATTCAAGGTTTTTTGTTTTTTGTGTTTTTTTTGAGTTTTCATTTGGCCTACAGTCATTTTCCTTGTTTTTTTTTTTTAACTTAATTAGTTCTTCTGTTTCTTCTTAAAATTTGGTTTTGGTTTTTTTTTTTTTAAGATTTTATTTATTTGAGAGAGAGAGCATGAGCGGGAGAGCCAGAGGGAAAGGCAGGCTTCCCGTTGAGCAGGGAGTCCGATGCGGGGCTCAATGCGGGGCTCAATGCGGGGCTTAATCCCAGGACCCTGGGATCATGACCTGAGCCGAAGGCGGACACGTAACTGACTGAGCCATCCAGGTGCCCCCTAAAATTTGGTTTTAATTCAAAGAATCTTAGGTTGCACAAAGAACTTTAGGCAGGATGATCTAATATAAGACATTGTTTTCACTATCATCAGAATTTTGTTATTTGTGACTTTTGCAGAGTAACATGCATAAAATCTCATTCTGACAAATAACTATATCAGTTGATTGTGTTTATATATATTCTTTTTCTTTAACAGAAACTACTGCATCTAAGAGTACCGGTGAGCTTATAGATATAACATGGAGTTCCAGTGAAAGTGATCTGTCTGATGAGGATAAAACACTTTTTAAATCACAGAGACATAATGGACATGGTTCTAGAATAGACAGGTTATGTCCAGAAGATGGGGCCAGTGAAGGTAAACTGATAATTTGGTAAGAAATCCTCTTTCTGGTATATATTGGGTTCAATATTGGAAAAAACTTCATTCCTTTTCTAACAGTATTAGTGATAACTGTACTGAGTCCTTTCCTCTAGGCTCAGCCCTTTAGAAACATTTTTTTTTATTATGTTAATCACCATACATGACATCATTAGTTTTTGGTATAGTGTCCATGATTCATTGTTTCCATATAAAACCCAGTGCTCCATGCAGAACCTGCCCTCTTTAATACCCATAACCAGGCTAACCCATCCTCCCACCCCCCTCCCCTCCAGAACCCTCAGTTTGTTTTTCAGAGTCCGTAGTCTCTCATAGTTCATCTCCCCCTCTGATTTCCCCCCCTTCATTCTTACCCTCCTGCTATCTTCTTCTTCTTCTTCTTTTAACATATAACGTATTATTTGCTTCAGAGGTACAGATCTGTGATTCAACGGTCTTGCACACTTCACAGCACTCACCATAGCACATACCCTCCCCAATGTCTATCACCCAGCCACCCCCATCCCTCCCACCCCCCACCACTCCAGCAACCCTCAGTTTGTTTCCTGAGATTAAGAATTCCTCATATCAGTG
>NW_027683603.1:0-370 GCF_054177405.1 Leptonychotes weddellii | reverse complement strand
GCATGTGGCTGTCCAATTTTCCCAACACCATTTGTTGAAGAGACTCTTTTTTCCATTGGACATTCTTTCCTGCTTTGTCAAAGATTAGTTGACCATAGAGTTGAGGGTCCATTTCTGAGCTCTCAATTCTGTTCCATTGATCTATATGTCTGTTTTTGTGCCAGTACCATGCTGTCTTGATGATGACAGCTTTGTAATAGAGCTGGAAGTCTGGAAGTGTGAGGCTGCCAGCTTTGCTTTTCTTTTTCAACATTCCTCTGGCTATTCGGGGTCTTTTCTGGTACCATACAAATTTTAGGATTATTTGTTCCATTTCTTTGAAAAAGTTGATGGTATTTTGATGGGGATTGCATTGAATGTGTAGATTGCT
>NW_027683602.1:0-370 GCF_054177405.1 Leptonychotes weddellii | reverse complement strand
GCAGTCGCTTAACCAACTGAGCCACCCAGGCGCCCCTAGCCAGCATCTTCTAAAGCCCTTTGGAATGCTAGGAGTTTTTCCCTCAGAATTTCTCTGAAAGTTCTTATTTACCTCCTTATTTAAAACACTATTTTGGGGGCGCCTGGGTGGCTCAGTTGTTAAGCATCTGCTTTCGGCTCAGGTCATGATCCTAGGGTCCCGGGATCGAGCCCCGCATCGGGCTCCCTGCTCTGCAGGAAGCCTGCTTCTCCCTCTCCCCTCCCCCTGCTTGTGTTCCCTCTCTCACTCTGTCTCTCTCTGTCAAATAAATAAATAAAAATCTTTAAAAAAAAAAACAAAAACCACTATTTTGTTTGTAGGTTTGGGGAAG
>NW_027683601.1:0-370 GCF_054177405.1 Leptonychotes weddellii | reverse complement strand
TCTATGAATGGAAGTGCGAGACATAACAATCCCTCACAAACCCACAAACAATAGCTAATACTTATTAGTTTCTTATGTGGGACCATGAACTTAATGCCTTTCTATGTGGTATTTTATATGAATTAACTCACTTAATTCCCACAATAGCCCTTTTAAATAATATTATTATTCTTTCAGTTTTGCAGATGAAGAAACTGGGAACCAAGAATATAATTTTCTAAAGTCACATAGCCAGTCAATTTTAGATCTAAGATTTGATATTTGGTAGTTTCTAAAATCTTCATTTATTGTCTCTCCACATGGCAGCAGAGATCACATTAAACAGTGCTGGGAATATAAACATTTCCCAAATTGTGCTAGCTGCATTATA
>NW_027683600.1:0-370 GCF_054177405.1 Leptonychotes weddellii | reverse complement strand
TTTACTTGCTGGTTGAGGCTTCTGTCCAGTTGTGTGACATGCAGGTGCTTGAGGAAGGTCAAGTGCTGAAATGTCGCCCGCAGCTTATGGATGATCCTGAAAAGATGCACCAAAGTGTGAGGGGATTCTTCCATTGCCTTTTTTTCTGGAAACCAGACACATCCTCCGACCCAGCCTGTCAGGAGGCGTGAGGAGAGAGCGTGTGGGGATGCGGCCCCGTAGTGCCCGAGTCTGGCTGCTCCCTGGGGTCCCTGTGTCCTCTCTCCTCGTGGCTGCTGGGCACTGCCATCTCCCTTTTCCTGAACTTTCACTTCCACGGTTAATCTTCGGTGCCTGGGAAGGGCACACCATGTAGGGAAACAGCATGAGC
>NW_027683599.1:0-370 GCF_054177405.1 Leptonychotes weddellii | reverse complement strand
CCTGCTGTGCGGGCAGAGCCCCTCCTAGTACATAGCGTTCCTGTTTCACCTTCTCTCTCCTTAAAATTTGCCAACTGTTCCTAAAGTATCCTGGGTTGATTTTCCTGGCCTTTTCCCCTCCAATCCATTCGCATGCTCAGTAGCCCCCCTGGGGTAACTCTCCCAGCCGCCAGGGAAAGGCTCTGGGCTTGATCTTACCATCTGCTCTGGCTTCACGTTTCCGAGATTGCTTCTCAGGAGTTTTTTTGTTTCCGGGTTGTTTGTTTTTTGTTTTTAAGATTTATTTATTTATTTTAGAGAGAGTGAGAGAAAGTGCCAGGGGGCTAGGGGAGCTGCAGAGGGAGAGAGAGAATCTCAAGCAGACTCCCTG
>NW_027683598.1:0-370 GCF_054177405.1 Leptonychotes weddellii | reverse complement strand
GGAGTCCCAGGATCGAGTCCCGCATCGGGCTTCCTGCTCGGCAGGGAGTCTGCTTCTCCCTCTGACCCTCCCCCCTCTCATGTACTCGCTCTCTCTCATTCTCTCTCTCTCAAATAAATAAATAAAATCTTAAAAAAAAAAAAAAGAAGATAGAAATCTTGCAATTTGCAGTAACATGGATGGAGCTAGAAAGTATTATGCTAAGCAAAATAAGTCAGTCAGAGAAACACAAATACCATGTGATTTCACTCACATGTGGAATTTAAGAAACAAAACATATAAGCAAAGGGGAAAAAAGAGAGAGAGAGGGGCAAACCAAAAAAATGACTCTTAACTATAGAGAACAAACTGATGATTACCAGAGGGGATG
>NW_027683597.1:0-370 GCF_054177405.1 Leptonychotes weddellii | reverse complement strand
CTGTATCCACTTTCCCTTTTATAAAGCCAATCCAGTGCTTAAAGTATTCATAATCAAAACTCTAAATTTCATATATGTAAATATAGATAAAATGGTTGTATGATATATACCCATTAGACTGTATTCCTTGAAGTAAAGGCTACCTGTTCACTTTTCTATCCTCTGACCCTCTGTATTGCTCCAATGCCTGGCACTTAGTGCATAGGATCTTGTTAAATCTTTTGTGAATAATTTTTTTAAGTTTTATTTATTTAAGCAATCTTTACACCCAATGTGGGGCTTGAACTTAGAACCTGAGACCAAGAGTTGCATGCTCTTCCAACTGAGCCATCCAGATGCCCTATCTTTTTTAATAATTCTTTTTTTTTTT
>NW_027683596.1:0-370 GCF_054177405.1 Leptonychotes weddellii | reverse complement strand
GTGAGGTTTTTAGTTCATAAAGGTGGTGTCTTTTGAGTCTATATAGATTGTACAGCTATTTTCACTCTAGTGTAGGTTTTTAGTTTGTTTGTTTATTTATTTTAGAGAGAGAGCACATGCCCGTGAGCAGGGGGCAGGGGCGGCTCCCAAGGAGAGGGAGAGAATCTTTTTTTTTTTTTTTTTAAGATTTTATTTATTTTTTTGGCAGATAGAGACAGCGAGAGAGGGAACACAAGCAGGGGCAGAGGGAGAGGGAGAAGCAGGCTTCCCGCTGAACAAGGAGCCCGATGCGGGGCTCGATCCTAGAACCCTGGGATCATGACCTGAGCCGAAGGCAGACGTTTAACGACTGAGCCACCCAGGCGCCCCT
>NW_027683595.1:0-370 GCF_054177405.1 Leptonychotes weddellii | reverse complement strand
GAGAAACTGAATTTTAAGTTTTGCTTAATTTTAATTGATTAAAACTTTAAGTCATCACATATAGCTAGTGTCTACCATATTGGACAGTACAGCTCTTTTCTGCCTTTGGTACTCAGTGATTGAATTAGTAGCAAGAAACTAATACTGATGGAATAGCAAAAGCAGTAGCACTGTTTGGAGTGGTTTTTTTTTTTTTTTTATGTTACTTTCTTTTTACCTCTTAATGGAATCAGTGGAGAGAACACCCTCATCAAACAAGCCAATGCAAAACCATCTTTTGGATGCAATTTTTAACATCCATCAGTGAGAGCTGCAAAGAAAGTTTTATTAGCTGCCCTATACTTTTGAGGGCTGGCCTTTTTTTTTTTTT
>NW_027683594.1:0-370 GCF_054177405.1 Leptonychotes weddellii | reverse complement strand
ATTAGATCTGTGGCAGAGGCCATTGTCTCTTGTTCTTTTCTTTGTTGGGAGTTCCTCTTCCTAGTCATTCTGTTGTGGGGTGGCTGAGGAAATGTACAGAGTCCAAAGTATTAAACATGACCCAAGCAAGATGCACCCTAGGAAAATCCAGAGGGTCAGAAGCCACCACCGAAAAAACAAAGCCAAATGAAATACAATAATAAAATTATAAAATTTAAAAATTAAAAAAAATTAAAAGTAAAAAAAAAAGCAAGTGAGGTGAAGGGGGGCTATAATTGCTCAGTGTGGACAAAGTAGGGTTTCAGTTGTTCCTGCATGTATTTTGCTATGTTTTTTAGAGGACAGTACTTCCCAAAATTACAGGGAAAGT
>NW_027683593.1:0-7297 GCF_054177405.1 Leptonychotes weddellii | reverse complement strand
AGTTTCTTAAGAAATTAAGCAGCAGTCACACTCCTGTGCATTCATCCCCTCAAAATACCTATACATAAAAACTTGAATATCCTTATACATATACATGTACACATGTATACATCACACTTATGTGTGAGTAAATAGGATAAATGTGTAGATGTGGAATTGCAGGATCAAGTTGTATGCACATCTTAACTTCAGATCCAAAAATTCAATAGTGATTTATACTCCCAACACGATATAAGAGTACATGTTTCCCTATACCCTCACCAATATTGGATACTGTCAAACATTTAAATATTTGATATTCCAGGGGTGCCTGGATGGCTCAGTCAGTTAAGCATCTAACTCTCGATTTTGGCTCAGGTGATGATCTCAGGGTTGTGAGATCAAGCCCCATGTCCGGCTCTTCACAAGGCATGAAGACTGCTTGAGATATTCTCTCTCTCGGGGCACCTGGGTGGCTCAGTCGGTTAAGCATCTGCCTTTGGCTCAGGTCATGATCTCAGGTCATATCTCAGGGTTCTGGGATTAAGCCCTGACTTGGGCTCCCTGCTCAGGAGGGAGCCTGCTTCTCCCTCTCCCCTGCCCCTGCTCATGCTCTCTCTCTCACTCTCAAATAAATAAATAAATAAAATCTTAAAAAAAAAAGAAACACTCAAAAAAAAACATTCTCTCTCTCTGTCTCATTCTCTCTCCCTCTCTAAAACATAAAAAAAATAAATATTTGACATTCTAAATAAATAAATAAATATTTGACACTCTAATAGATGTTTTAATTTGTATCTCTTTGATTATGTATGAGGATGTATTTTTATATATTTATTGGTTATTTATATTTCTTTTACTGCATATTATTTGTGTTGTGTTCTATTCATGTGTTTATTTCCTTTGTCCATTCTTTCCTACTGAGTTATATTTATTAACTTTTAAAAGTTTTTTGTGTATCAAGGAAATTAGTCCTTTGTTATATGTTTTGAAAATGTCTTTATCTTTTGCCTTTAAAAAAAATATGTTATACAAATTTTTTTGCTTCCTGTTTAACCTAATTTTTAACATTTTCCTTTTGGTTTCTGGATTTTGTGTTTTGCCTAACGATTCCTCCCATTTCAAAGTTATTCTTTAATATATGTTGTTGTTGTTTTTTTGCTAGAATGTTCATGATTTCTTTTTCTTTTAATTCACTATTTGACCAACCTGTAATTATTTTGTCAAATGAACAAAGACCACCTATATACACTTAAGAACACTTAAGATTTAGTCTCAGCAACTTCTAATCAGAGGCTGTTTAGTCAAAATTTATGATTCTAAGGGAGTCACTACTATCACCTTTTATTCCAGTAGAGACTGGAAGGGGGTTAAAGAACAGTGAGCTTTATATACCAAAAGGAGGAACTCTTAAAACAGTCTTTGGTAAGAATGTCTTAAGGTGGAGTTCTCTGGTTCTTGTAGGGTGGGGTTTTTGGAAGTGAGGAGAGTGTTATGTTTGGCTTTCAAATGCACTTGTCAGTCTTTGATTGGTCCACTGCCAACTGGTACATAAGTGGAGGCTCTCCAGGCTGGATAGGATCATCTGGGCTTTCCTGCTTCAACCAGAAGAAAATATGGTTCTCAGCTTTAGAGTCTCACAGGTTTTATATGTTCTTGTTTTATATATATTCTTGGTGAACCCAATACCCTATCTAAATGCATATTTATTTTTTCAATTCTAATTTTAAATGCCTTTTTCATACATTCACTTTTCATATGCATTGGGGGTCTATTTCAGGAATCTCTATTCTGCTTATTGTATGTATTTATTCATCAGGAATGTGTATCCTCTTGACTACTGAAAGCAGCATGATGCAAAGCTATAAGATATGACTATTAAAGTCATACCTGAAAGTTTATTCATTTATAAAGCCTGATACTAGACTAAATATATAATTAGGAGACTGTGTTTTATAAAACTTTCCATCCTTGTACTCTGACGTGGAGCCTGGCATACTGGAGGACTCCATACATGTGGGCTGAGTACAGAAATCTGGTGTGGCAATGAGAACTGTGGACCAAGAGTTAGAAGACCTGGACTCTGGTCCCTGTTTCCCTGTAGGCTGGTTGGGGGACCATGATACATAATAATGGACTGGACCCCTCCTTGAAGCTAGGAGTTACCACATGACAATATGGACAATACAGAATATGAGAGAAGGTGATGTGTGCTACTTTCAGGCTGAGTCTTAAAATATTGCATGTGTGATCCTTCAATTTCTTCTCTACCTATGAACTGGAATGCAGATATGCCTGAGACTCAGTTTTCTGAGGGGAGGGCTTGGGGATTGGTTGTTTTTCATAGAACTACATGTTTCTTTCTTATTCCAAGCTTATTGAGGACTGACAAATATAATTGCATATATTTAAAGTGTATAATGCTGGAATTTGGTATACATACACTTTGTGAATTGATTGCCAAGATCAAATTAATTAATACTTCCATCACTTGGCATAATTTTTCTTTTCTTTTTTTTTTTTTTTGTGTGTGTGTGTGTGGCAAGACGCTAAGATCTATTCTCAGCAACTTCCAAGTATACATGTTATTAACGATAGGCCTGTGACCCAGTTTTGATCATACAGCCAAAAATGATGTTGTAGGGGATGGTGTGAAACGCACGTGGAAGAAGCCTGGGAATCCTGAGTGACTGTGTGGAGCAGAGCAGGCTTCCTAGCTACCGCACACTATTCCATGAGACAGAAATAAATGTATTGTTTGACTCACTGTATTGTTGGGGCTCCCTGTCGCAGCAACTTACTAACCCACATGGCATATGGCATTCCACAAAGACAAGAGTTCTGCAGTCAAATAGTTTGAGAAATGAAGGGGCTAATAAAAGTCTGCAGGTTTCCTTCCTATAGGAATTCTCTGAACCTGGCTACATGTTTTCTTTTTTCCTATATTGCAACTTGAGGGAGAAAATTGCTGATCTCTTGTTATTCTCTTCCTGATTCTGAAAAACACATCTGAAAAAATGCTGATTTCGATGATTTCTGTTTTCTCTAAATATTGTTTAATGCGCAGCGAGTGTTTCATATGCATTCGGAACACGACCCAACTTTACAGAATCAAGGCTGCCTTTAGTCTCACCACTTTAGTCAGAGTGTGTTATCTCGAGGGGACAAGAGGCAATATTACAAAACCATAGAGAACAATTCTCCCAAAAGATACAGGACATTTTTATCTCATTGTGCTGTATTCTTTCTCATTTAAACAAATGGAAAGATGACAAAAGTTTTACCCAGAGAAGAGTCATTTTTTTTTTCTTTTAAAAGGCTTTAAAAATGTAATTCAATCACAAGTCATTCAAGAACTATTTCCTGAGTGGCTACTGGGTGCACAACCCCAGAGAAGAAAATGCAGTGTCCACTGGCCAGAGTGAACGTTCAGAATGGACATGGGCTCAGCACTCCAGGAGTATCAGCAATGATGACTGGTCCTGAAATGGTTTCTCAGGTCACCCACCTGTGATGCAAGATTTGTGGAGACGTTCCTCACATGAGGCCTGGGGGCGTGTTGGGCACTTTGCACTCTGTCAGCATCACCAAGTGTGGCTGGTTTTTTAAATTCAGAAAATGACTGACGTCCAAAAGATTGAGAAAGCTTTGGGCTGTTTCTGTAGTGGACACATGGCTAGTCAACGGTCAGAGTGTTTAAGAGTACCCAAGTGATGTGTTTTCTGACAATTCTAATAGTCAGAATCCAGAGATTCTTCTGTCCAGCTCCGGTTCTTACATATTCTCATTGAGAAATGTATATGGTGATTTTAAGATGACCAGAGAGACCAAAGCAGAGAAGTATGCTGAGAAACATATTCAAGACTGATTCAACGAAATGTATTCTATAAAAAAAGTGTGAAAATATGTCATCATAGATTATGAAGGACTATAATTTCTGGGTAGACATGTCCAGTGCTGTTAATGCAGCAAAGGTCTCTGTGTGCTTTTAAAAATCCCGATCTGTTGATTCACAAGCTTGAGCTGGATCTAAACCAGGTTCCCCACTTTGGGAAGGCATCCCCACAAACTTTCAAGGGGTGTTGTTTGCAGTTGCAGGTTATGATTGGTTCACCAAGAGCTCAGTTCCCACCATACTGGTCTGCAGAACTTCCCTAAGAGACCCCCCCCAGGGGCTCTCCTCTGCTCTTGTCTGCCTCCTCTGCAGCTGGCCTCACCTGCACCCCACAGCTGGCTGGTCTCAACCCTCCTCCTTCCCCACCGATGTTTAAGAAACAGAAATCAAAAGATAGAGGAGGGAGGGACTCACCTCCAAGGGTAGGTGGGGAGGAGTGAATGGACCAAGGATAAAGCCTGAAATGAGCTGAAGAATTCCAGAAATGACAAGTCAGAGGAACTTCTAGGCTGTGATTGGAACAGTAAGACCAGGAAGAGCATTGACTCTTGAGGTTGCTTCCTACTCTCTTGCAGACTGGCTGTGAGGACCAAATGAGGTCCTATCTGTCAAGCACCAGGGCCAGCGCTTGGCCAGCCCTAACGCTAGTGCCTTTAGGAACCCTGTGGCACAGTGGCCTCTGTCAACACATCCTCCCTGCCATGCATAGCTCCTCCACGTTTCTGTGCCTGTGCACTACCAGGATGTCCTTCTCCTTCTCCACCTGGAGAAAACGCCTGCTCCAGGAGACCCAGCCCAGATGTCATGCCATCCCTGATGACATCAGGATGTCAGTGGCAGTTTCTGTGCCCCCATAGTATTTTCACACTATGTTGTGATGATCTGTTTCCTCATCTGTCTCCCCCAACTGTACTGGGAGCTTCTGACTCATCTTCATACCTTCCTGGTCTTTCCTGATGCCAGCACCTTCCTGAGGACAGGGGTGCTCAGGAAATAGGTGTTTATTGAAATGAACAAATACATACATAAATAAAGAAATGTTCTTATGGTCCAAATGGAAAAATGTAGGTTAGAAAATAACGTGGTAGAAGGAAATAAGACTCCCTATGAATTTGGGAAGATCTTTATTTTGTTGTGCAAATAAAAATCATTGTAGTCTACCAATTTGAAACATACTCCATCTCCCAAGAAAGATATTTTGTCATTTGGACAGGGAATGGGCAAGAAGAATGTAGCCACACAACACAGCTTAACTGTAATAGAGAGTCTGGCTCCATTTTTGACATTTGACCACTGACAACTTTCAAACTCTACCTTTCTCTTTCCCTTTTGCTTCACATCTGGGCAAGCTGATAAGAAAGTGTATATACTCCTTCCCTTCCCTCGGTACTGGACGGGAAGTTCAAACCACACAAATCCCAGCCTGTACATGGAAACCTTTCTCTGGCACCCCAACCACAATAAAAAACAAAGCCACTCACTTTTCCCTTCACTCAAGTCATCTCAGACTAGCTTGGATACTTGCCCCTGCTCTTCCCATAAAGCCTCATCATGTGAGTAACAGACCTTTTCATATCCTCTTGATTCAGGTGTGGCATCATCATCAGTCTGGATATCAGAACCAATTTTTTTTTTCAAGGGGTTGGGGGGGAGTTGATCCTGTCCTCCACCAGGCAACCTCAGACACTAACTTTCTGAAAAATTTTGAAATACCTAAGTATTTAGGTACCTAAGAATAAAGCTATTTTGTCATTAAGAAAGGGGGTGGGAAAAAGTATAACTTTCTAAAAAATTTCAAAGAATACTCTGCTGGACAATTGTGCCAAAGAACCCCTCCCTGACTGTCTGTTCTTAGTTTCTGCCCGGTTTTGGCCATGTTGTCAAAGGGCTTCTTTATGAACAAAGTGAGACACTTATTTTTGTTTTCTTGATTCTGAAGTGATTTTCTTGAGTTTTACGGGAGACACTCCTCTGATGTTTGTTGACCCATTCCATTCCAGAAACAAATCAGACGCCTGAAGATTCAGCCAGATTCTATACTGGGTAAAAAGTTAAAATCAAATCAACCCTAACAATTCCAAAACTAAATCCAGAACTAAAACTAAGTAATTCCAGAGGTCAGTGTGCTGGTTATTAGCCATGATTTCTCAGCTTTCAGCCCACCCTTCTAATTTCTGCTTTGGGGCCTGGGGCCACTCACCTCCTTTGCCAGCTACTGTCTGTCAGGCTTGGCCAATAGAGCAGACTGACCAGAAGATATAAGAGGGGAGAGGGGGACCTCTGTGTGCCTGAGTTCCTGTCAGCATCCTCCTAGCAACTGGTCTGCACCCTGAGAGCAAAGCTGATTCCAGTAGCTGCAGTTGGCCATTTTCCCAACACTTCCATAACCAGCCTCATCACCCCCACCCCCACCCCCCTGCTTCAAAGATACCAGCACCAAGATGGCAACTCCCAGACCAACTTCCAGCTCTTAGGACACCTGTCCTATGAAGCAGCACTTCCTCCTCAGAGGGCTAAGCCCAGCTCTAAGGGGCCACCTCCAACCTCTTCCTTTTGCTCCCTCAGCCCTTGCGCTGGTAGCTGCGTCTTGCAGTTAACATCTCCATGTACTGTATGGTGACTAACATAACATTATAAAACAAACAAACAAAATCTCCATGATACTCCAATATCTTTTTGTTTTGCCTAAACTTAGTTCTCTAATAGCTGAGCAACGATTCTTTATATTGAATTCTTTCCATTATAATCAGTATGGTGTTTCCATCAGTGATTGGACCCTGACAGTGATTCTAAAACTAAGCCATTTTCAAAATAAACTTTAAAACTAAATAAGTAAAAATAAGGAACAGGAAAAAATTAATTAAAGGGAAGAAAACAATTGACAATAGATAGCTTGGAAGATAACTCAAAACTAGGTGAAAACCTATGGCAAAATTTTCAGAAAATAAACAAAAAATTAGTCTGAAAATTCAAAAAATAACTAAAAATTAATTCAGAAACTAAATGAATGTAAAAATATAAGCTAAAAACGACAACAGCTAAAAAAATTACACTGAAAATAAGTCAAAATAACTCAAAATTACAATAACTGAAAAGAGTAACTATAAAAAATAACCCAAACACTGAGTCTAAAGCTAATTGTTAAGTAAATAATTCTAAATGCGAATTCAAAAATAACTGAAGATAAGTAACTGAAAACGAACTTTGGAAAATAAAAACTACAAAGTTAAATAACTGGAAAACTAGCTCAACATTAATGAAAATTAACTAATAAACCTAGAAAGTTACTCTAAAATTAATTCTAAAACTAAAAAATCTAAACGTAAATTTCTCAGAAGTCGACATGGACCCAACCCTCCCTGAAACTGAGCAGCCTCGGCGCTAAAGACACTACGGCGGGTTCGAGCAAACAGCCCGCGCAAC
>NW_027683592.1:0-370 GCF_054177405.1 Leptonychotes weddellii | reverse complement strand
GTATAACCTGCAGATTTTGAATTGGGAAGAATCAAGTTTGACATGAGCGCTTCTCTTTAATAAACACCCTCAGAATTAAGAGACTGTAAAACGAACACGCCCAGCAGGTACCCGGTGAGAACACACACGCAGGCTGGCCTCAGGAACCAATACCTGGGGCCGCGCTGTCAGGGTGGTATTCGGGCTCCTCTTCAGGAGGGCTCTGCAGGAAGTACAGCTGCTCCGGCAGCATGTTGGCGATCTTCTCCTTCCCCAGGACGTGGGTGCTCAGAAGAGGGCTGACGCTCCGTTTCACCTTCTCTCTCCTCTCATGGGCCATAATCTTTTTGGTCCGAGCCTTGATGTTCTCCCAGCACTTCTTCAGCTGCTT
>NW_027683591.1:0-370 GCF_054177405.1 Leptonychotes weddellii | reverse complement strand
GTCCCCAAGGGGTTAAACATGGTGCTGTGCAATTGACCTTTTTTGTTTATTTTCTTATTTCTTGTCCTTTCCCCTCGAGTGTAGAATCTCTGTAGGCAGGAAACTAGTCCATCTTGTTCACGGTCAGATCTTCAGTGGCATCAACAATGCCTGGTGCAGGTGGGTCCCCAGTGGATATTTATTGAATGAATAGAGGTGAAAAAAGTAGTTACTATTTCCAGAAGCTCACAGTTCAGTGGGGGAAAAAAAGGGGGAAAATTAATCATTGTAGTACAAAGTGATAGTCCTCTAGTGAGGGCGTGCCCAAGTGGCAGAGAAATATAAGATGGGAAGGCAAACCCTGCAGGGGATTTCTTTTATTTATTTATTT
>NW_027683590.1:0-370 GCF_054177405.1 Leptonychotes weddellii | reverse complement strand
TGCTATATGTGAATCAGTAAGTGCTGAGTCCTTGGAGCTCTTGGTGGTCCTCAAAAGGAGCAACAATGGGACAAAGCAGGTGCAAGAGAAGGGAGAGTGGAGGCCACGAAGAAAGGGATCCTTGGTGACTGAAGACTCAACTGAAGGCTCTTCAGTTATGTAAGCCAAAAGTGTATTCCTTGAGCTTAGAGGCAAGACCTAAGGAGAAAAGTCAACCATTGACTATGTTAATGACCAAATACATCCCATAGTAGTGAAACCCAGAACTTGAGAATTCTTTTAGAGAGTAATTGTTTTCAAAAAAGAAAGGGAAAAAATATTCACCAATATTCTTTTTTTTTTTTTTTAAAGATTTATTTATTTATCTGAG
>NW_027683589.1:0-370 GCF_054177405.1 Leptonychotes weddellii | reverse complement strand
TGCAGTGCCTATTCTTATATACCTCATTTTTTCCCTTACAACAAAAGTATTACAACACTTTTCAAATACTGGTTTAAGCACCCAACTAGTGCATAAGGTAAAATATCCTTCTATCAAGTCAATCTGTGACTGGTTTGCCTGAGAATCCCAAGAAGCCAGCAGCCTTATTTTACCAAAACACTGGGGAGAATTTATCCTGATGGGTTGGTGAGGCTGCTGAGTCCTAGGCCCACGGAGGAGACCCAATGATGGTCTCTGGAAGAGGGTAGGAGGTGTTGTAGAGATGTCAGATATTACATCAGGCTAAAGACCCTCAAACAGCTAAGGGTGTCTTTGTCTCTTTTCTGGCTCTTTCTTTTTCTTTTTCTCT
>NW_027683588.1:0-370 GCF_054177405.1 Leptonychotes weddellii | reverse complement strand
TATCTTCTTAACTGGGCATAATATTCTCAATGTGACACCTTGAGGATTTTGTAGAAACTGCTCTTCTGACTCTCAGCTACAGATTTTACTTATAGAGAAGTCTGAGGCTATTTGGACTTTCTCTTTTATTGGCTGGTTGTCAAAATGACTGTTTTTTGAAATCTAGTGCCTTTATTAGAATATATCCTAATGTTGACAAGGACTGGCTCTTTTATATAGATTCAATCATATATCTCTTCCCTCACAAAAAGTGTTCTTGAAATATTTTAAATATTCTATTTCTTTTCCTTTCTATTTTGGGGAATGAATTCTCTGTATGGTATGTTTGCGAACTCTCTTTTTAATGTAATCTTCAAAATTTATTTCATTT
>NW_027683587.1:0-370 GCF_054177405.1 Leptonychotes weddellii | reverse complement strand
TTTAAATGTTTTACTACATTCTCTTCTTCCTTGCATGGTTTCTGAAGATAAGTCAGATGAAATTCTTATCTTTGCTCCATTGTAGTTAGGGTGTTCCCCCCACTCCTTGGCTTCTTTCAGGAGTTCATCTTTGATTTTCTGTAATTTGAAAATGATACATCTAGGTGTATTTTTTTTTTTTTTTTTTGACATCTCTTCTTCTGGGTGTTCTCTGAGCTTCCTGGATCTGTGGCTTGGTGTCTGGTATCAATTTGGGGAAATCCTCAGTTATTATGCTTTCCAGTATTTCTTCTATTCCTTTCTTTCTTCTCCTTCAGATATTTCCATTACACGTATGTTACACCTTTTGCAGTTGTCCCAGAGTCCTTGG
>NW_027683586.1:0-370 GCF_054177405.1 Leptonychotes weddellii | reverse complement strand
TTCTTCCAGAAGATTATCATTCTCTAAGCTACTACAAGCTAAATATCTTAGTAACAAACATTAAAACACATAGCTGAGGGGCGCCTGGGCAGCACACTCAGTTGAGTGTCCGCCTCTTGATTTTGGCCCAGGTCGTGATCTCATGGACTGTGGGATGGAGCCCCACTTCTAGCCACCCGCTCAGCCAGAGTCTGCTGGGAATTTTCTCTCTTCTCCCTCTGCCCCTCCCGTGCATGCGCACATGCCTACTCTCTCTCTCTCTCTCAAATAAATAAATAAATAAACCAACCAACAAACATATATATATACATATTTTTTTTTTCTTTTTTTCTTTTAAAAGAGAGAGGGGCATGAGATCTGGGATCATGGC
>NW_027683585.1:0-370 GCF_054177405.1 Leptonychotes weddellii | reverse complement strand
GGAGGGCAGTGCCCTCGTCCCAGGACCGCCCGTGGGTCCTGAGCCCTGCTCAGCCAGCTGCAGCCTCGTGCCCAGCGGCGCCCGTGTGTCCCTCCCAGGAACCGAGGCCCCGAGCCCCTGGGGCAGAGCCGGGAGAGACCCGTTGTCCTGACGCCGGTGTGGGGCTCTCCGGCCATCGCAGCAGTTCCCTCAGGTCCCATCAAGTCGGGGGGCGTCCATGACCAGAGAGGCAGAAGAAGGGCCAGCTTAGGGAGCACTTGTCCCGGGCTTCCTGTCCTTTGTGAGTGTCCCAGGACTAGCGGGGCCCCCGGCCCCACCCTGCATGCCAGGGTTCCTCCACAGGCCCCTTGAACAGCCTGTCACCTTCCTC
>NW_027683584.1:0-371 GCF_054177405.1 Leptonychotes weddellii | reverse complement strand
CAGATCTCATTAAAAATGATTGACATGAAGTCTAGAAAGATGAGAAAATAGAAGTTCTATGTGTGTCTTTTATCTATTTTTTAAATTGGCAGAATTTTCTCAGTGATATTCGAACTTAGAATGGTTTGAGGATAGATCTTATATACTAATTATTTCCTGGTTTTATTGTAAATTTTTTTTTTTTTTTAAAGATTTTTTATTTATTTGACAGAGAGAGATACAGCGAGAGAGGGAACACAAGCAGCGGGAGTGGGAGAGGGAGAAGCAGGCTTCCTGCCGAGCAGGGAGCCCGATGTGGGGCTCGATCCCAGGACCCTGGGACCATGACCTGAGCCGAAGGCAGACGCTTAACGACTGAGCCACCCAGGCGC
>NW_027683583.1:0-371 GCF_054177405.1 Leptonychotes weddellii | reverse complement strand
GAAGGTGAGGAGGGTCCTGCATGTTTCCCAAGAAGCCATCTCTGAAGAGGGAGTCCATTTGGTGCTCCTCTCACAGAAGGAAAGAGAAGAGTGGCTTCTGTTAGTGGTCCGATTGCCATGTTGGATGATTCCAACAGAAATAAAAGTTAGTGGGGCTCTCTTATTAGTATTTTTGGGCACGAAATGTAACCAGATTTGAGGAGTAACCATCATGCAAAGAGGGTCAGACAAGGCAATACAAACTGGATTATTAGGTGTTGGGGCCCAGAAGGAGCCATTGAGTTGGGGTTGGGTAAAAGGAAAAGAAGTCCCTCCTAACCAGTTAGAGTTATTATTGAACACAGGAAAGGGCACATCAGCCCATGTTAGGG
>NW_027683582.1:0-7298 GCF_054177405.1 Leptonychotes weddellii | reverse complement strand
CCCTGGATCACGGTGAGCTCATCAGGTCTGAGGAAAACCCATCAGCAAAAGCAGCCATTTCATTTGGGTCATAGAGCAAACTAGACAATAAGTAAAAATGCACAAGAAGAAAATATAAAAGACAGCACAGAAGAAAAAAATTGAAGATATGGGCAAAGCGGGGGGGGGGGGGGGAGGGCACCAAAAAGGAATGAATGACAGAGATAAAGAGATCCATAATATGGCTCTTGACAAATACATTAAACTGACAATTTCTCATCTAGGTAACTGATTTTAAAATAATTTCCTAGAGGGGCACCTGTGTGGTTCAGTCATTAAGCGTCTGCCTTCGGACTGGGTCATGATCCCAGGGTCCTGGGATCGAGCCCCACATCGGGCTCCCTGCTCAGCAGGAAGCCTGCTTCTCCCTCTCCCACTCCCCCTGCTTGTGTCCCCTCTTTCGTTGTGTCTCTCTGTCAGATAAATAAAATCTTAAATAATAATTTCCTAGAGATTATAATCATAAGGTTTCTATTATAAAACACCAAAATATAAAAGGCTTTTAAATTACTCACAGATGGAAGAATATGCACATGAGTCTACCCCTCCCCTCCTGGTCTAGCTGGCTCCTCTCCTCCCTCATGCCTCTGCTAAGAGATTGTTGCCTTTATCACCCACCTGCACTGGTGTTCTTTGTAGGATCTCCCCTAACATCCCCGTCTTCCTCTCCATAGTTAAGTTTATGTCCCACTGCATGTTCCTGTTCACAGTAAACCCCTTCTGCCTCTATAAAAATGGGAAGGGTGAGCTTCATAAGTACAGCAATCAGGTCTGGGCCGTGTGTGATTGATTCTCCAGTGCCTAGCTCAGTGCCCGGCACAGCAACATTTACTGCACGTATGACTGAATACGGTCAGAGAAACACTACCTACAAATGCGCATACTATGCTTTTAATCTCTGCTTACTCTTTTAAGCAGGATAGACATCATGACGGGGAGAGTTATAAGGGGAAGACACCTTGATAGCTCATGACGTTATACTCAATAACATATTATGACCACACTGTGTCGAACACCTGTAGAGAATCTGCACAGGAAACCAGTATGTACATACTAAATAAATTCAGTAAGAATCCTAAATTTGTTGTGGATTAGAAACATTTCCAAAACTAAAGCTAAGTCTGCCTGACAAAAAACTCAGTAAAGTCACTAAGCTTACCATGATGATAAAAATGCAACTGAGTACATTACTAATCAAACAACGGAGAATTCTTGGATCTCACTCTGGACAGTATCCTGGAAAAGAACGGAGCATTTTACCTACTAGGGGTAGCTTTTTAGTTTGTTATGTACTAATCTGACTGCAGAAAATTAAAATCAGAATGCACAACATTGTTTTTAGTGGCTAAAATGCTTTGGTTTTGTTTAGTCAAGTTAGTTGTTTTCCAGCTTTCATGTTTGTGTTTGTGTGTGTGTGTGTGTGTGTATGTGTGCGCACGCACAAATCCTACATCTCTAAAGAACCATTTGAGATGACTCTATTATGCCTACTTGGCAATTAATTACTCAGCCAAAGAGGCAAGTTTGACCTGCAAAAGTATTTGCAAGTCTCCCTCTTTGCAATCTTAATGCATGCTTCCAATTGCCCTGACTACCCTTTCTCCTTTTGGCCTTGGAGTATGTGACCATCTGGTTGCCTTTCTTCCCACAATTAACAGTCCTCCGACTGCAATCTCAGTAAATGAAAAGCTCAGCAATTTCCATTAAGGGATCTCATTTTTTTTTTAAGATTTTATTTATTTATTTGACAGAGAGAGACACAGCGAGAGAGGGAACACAAGCAGGGGGAGTGGGAGAGGGAGAAGCAGGCTTCCCGCCGAGCAGGGAGCCTGATGTGGGGCTTGATCCCAGGACCCTGGTACCATGACGTGAGCCTAAGGCAGAAGCTTAATGACTAAGCCACCCAGGCGCCCCAAGGGATCTCATTCTTTGCATTGCTCTCAATCCCAGGCCCACAAAGTCCTTGGCTTCGCTGCAGGCTCAGTCTTTACCGGCTTACCACCTGTAGCAAGCCGTCTAGCAATTAAATACTTGGAGTAAAATGGTGCCATTTGCTCAAACTTTAACTTCCAAATGAGAGTCTATTTATCCTTAGGCAAAAAATTTAGATTTCTTTGATGCTGTTGGCAATAAGCAATTCAACTCACTGAAACTTTCCCAATAAACTCCCAAACAAACCTCTACAACTAAGAGTCAAACAAAAAAATGTCCTAAGAGGTAAGAACCAGAATGGTGTGTGCACAAAAGTTCCATCTAATGCCTTCAGGGGAAAAGACATATCGTTTCATTTGCAAATTAACCATAAAGAATGAAAACATAAGTGAGTCTTAAATTTTAGGTTTTAAAAAAGGAAAGTATGCTATTTTTCTATCAATGTATCCATTAGAATAAAATTTTATTAAAATATTTTGAATTGCCAGAGCAATTCAAAGACTTATAAAGTGTAGTCTAAGAATATTCATTTATAATTAGATAGGCCTCTATACTGTATTGTTATCAGCTGAACTGTGTACCCCCTCCAATTCATATATTGAAGTCCTAACCCCCAGGACCGCAGAAAGGGACTGTATTTGGAGACAGTGTCTTTGCAGGGGTAATTAAGTTAAAATAAGGTCATTGGGTGAGCCCAAACCCAGTATGACTAATGTCATAACTTGTAAGCTGAAGAAATTTGGACATAGGCACATACAACAGGAAGATGATAATGAAGACAGAGGAAGAAGATTGCCATCTACAAGCCAAGGAGAGAGACCTGGAAAAGATCCTTCCCTCACAGCCCTCAGAAAGAACCAACCCTGAAAACACTTTGATATTAGACATCTAGACTGTGGGAAAATATCTGTTGGTTAAGCTGCCCAGTGTGTGGTGCTCTGTTATGGCAGCCCTAGGAATCTAACACATGTACCATATATTTGCAAATGTAATATTTGATATTAGTACATCCATTTTCTACATATGGACCCTGCAAACTAGAGATTTTAAGAATTTGGTGACGATCGGGCGCCTGGGTGGCTCAGTTGGTTAAGCGACTGCCTTCGGCTCAGGTCATGATCCTGGAGTCCCGGGATCGAGTCCCGCATCGGGCTCTCTGCTCGGCAGGGAGCCCGCTTCTCCCTCTGACGCTACCCCCTCTCGTGTGCTCTCTCTCTCTCTCTCATTCTCTCTGTCTCAAATAAATAAATAAAAATCTTTAAAAAAAAAAAAAGAATTTGGTGACGATCACCCAGGCAAATCAAAAAGAACTCTCAGTCTTCTGATTCTCAGTCTATTGTTTCTTGGAGAACCTCCAAAACCTCCTCTCATCCTGCCATCCACTACATCCAAGGGGATTAAGAGAAGGGTGGGGAGAACAATTTTACTTATGATAGATAAACAAATCAGTTTGAAGGGATTGCTAGACTACTTGGTTCAGTACAAAATAATTACACTGAAAGTTAAAATGTGTTTATACTACGCTTCCATAAGAGGTCACATCCCAATTACAGAAGGCCAATTTGGAAGTCCAGAAACAAACTACTGAAAATCATTTGTAAAGCTGATCCAAAAAAAAAACCACTTCCTATGAAAATTCTACAGACTACTCCATGCCAATAATACATCAGTAACATAGTATTTCCCCTCTTCCCCCTGCCCCCACACATAGAAATGGATCGTTCAGAATGTTTTGAGGCTAGAACACTATTATGCAGTAATTGCTTCCAAAACACATGTTACAACATTTTTGCAGCTGACTGTGGCTTTAGACAAGAAGCACATACTGGTTCCAAAAGAAGAGAGACTATGTTGGACCATAAACTACAGCTGTTTGCTGTGCAGGGCCACCTGAAATATCTGTGTGTTGTTTTCTTCCCAACCAGCTAGTACACAGTGTAGCCAGACTACTCAACTTATTTATGGCTCCAGCTGTTTTGCTCGATTTTCGGACACTCGGCATTAGCTCAAAAGGAGAGCAGCCATTTTTCTTAAGTCTTTCATCAGTAAGGTAGAGAAGTGGCTCAACTGTAGAGTAGACATCAATTCTGTTCTTAGATGAAATAACAGCCATTAAAACATAGTATTAATATCTTTGCACAGTTATAGCAGAATGGAGTTCCCAATCTGACCTTCTTAAAACCACTGAGCAGAAGTCTCACCAAGGGGCGCCTGGGTGGCTCAGTCGTTAAGCCTCTGCCTTCGGCTCAGGTCATGATCCTGGGTTCCCAGGATAGAGTCCCACATCGGGCTCCCTGCTCAGCAGGAAGCCTGCTGCTCCCTCTCCCATTCCCCCTGCTTGTGTTCCTGCTCTCGCTATCTCTCTCTGTCAAATAAATAAAATCTTAAAAAAAAAAAAAGTCTCACCAATACTTTCCTTTGTGAATGGTGCGGCCCAGGCCTGTGTTTCTGAGATTAACAGAAGGTCCTCATCATAAGCTGGCACAGATGGAGAGAGGACCGGGGGGGGCGGGGGGGGGGCTATGTTTAGGCTGTGGGGCAGTGGAAGGTGGCTGGCCTCGAGGACTCTTCTGACTGCATGGCAAAGGAATTTGTAACGGAATGGACACACAAGAAAAAGAGTCAAGGAAACGGATTCAGGAGTTTCTTTCAGCAGCAAATAGTTGAACTACTTAGTTGTAATTACTGAAATGTGAACTAGTCTTCATTGTAATGTAATTACACTGACCGTGTTATTGTGAGCTAGTCTTCATTTCTACATTTTGAATGAAATGTAAAAGTCTTATTCTCTCCTCCTTAATCTACTGAGCTTCGCGTAAGTACATTATTAAATAGTGGTTACCAAAATGCAATGTGCAATGGAGTTAGAAATTGCAGCAATGGAGTTAGAAATTGCATGACCGAATCATGACTGACATCATCTAAGGGAGTGACCTATTAAGGCTCATCATCTACAACAATTAAGGTATCACATTTGACCAGGGTTCTATACCAGCAGGATAAAGTGAAATGAACTAGAGAAACACCAAATAGGTTTTGTGCAGATTTAGGTTTACTGCTACCTAAGATTGTGAAATTAGAAGCATTCCATCTGCTCACCAGCTGTGGTCCCTAATCCTCTTTAATAACTTCAGCTTGCACAACTCCATGAGAATCCGGGAGTCTTCCAAATTTTACTTTACATTAGTTGCCAGGATTGATTCTGAGACACCAGTCTCCAGTGAAAGCAGCATACAATTGATTTCGCTGGCAGGTGTTAATTTTCAGAGGAGCGAAAGGAAGTCAGAGGAGAGATTAAGAATGGGAAGACAGAAATTAAGGAAGTTCCAAGGTCATCACCTTGAGTTTTTAGGGTTCTGTACTCTCCAACAAAATCCAAAGGCTCAAATAAAGAATATTTGCCCGAAATGTGAAATTAAAAACTCCCTGAAACTTGCAAAAGGCAACATCTAAATAAAGGTCAAGCCCAGTTGGGTCTAGAATGAGGTTATGTCTTCTGCAGCAGTCAGTCCTTCTCCCCACCGCAATCCATAACCTCTGCCTGTTGGTCACTGACCAGAGACAGGGTCAGCATGCTGTAAACTGTCCGTCCCCCCCCCCCCCCGTCACAAAGCTCAGCCACTTTTTCCTTAAGGCACTAAAGGCAGTTTCTAGCTAGGCTCTCTAGAGGTGGTCACCATAGCTTAATGCAGGAATAGAAAAGGTGTTCTAACCAAACAAAATACCCAAATTTTATTAAAGTCACAAGCATGACTCATGGTACTATGTTTAATTACTTTTAAACGCCGAAATACCTTTCCATCCCCTACCCTCAGAGAGTTATTGCGGAGAGCAGGAGAAGGAAGGATTCTGACTCTGGATCTTGGTGACAACATGGTTTTCAAGCAAACACAGGTTTATAATATCTCCTATAGGTTTATTTCAGATTGCTAGAATCTTTTGAGAAAAAAGCTGGAATTAGAGGTCTCTGCTCAAGCCCAGTGGTGATGTGGACCTCAGTGACAATATCATAAGGGCCAGGATTTTCTTCTTCTACAGATGAGTTCTTCCAGGACAAGCTTATCTCCTAGGCTACATATCACAGAGGCCTTCTTTCCTAGAACACTATTACTAGGGTGGGGGTGGGGGTGTGTGTGTCTCTGAACCAAGATGGTAGAGTCCATCCTTGTTCCAAAATGTCAATGTACTATCTGGTGGAGAATGCTTTCATACGTGGATGGATAATAATAATCTCAAATGTGCTGCTCTCTCATTCTATTAACATCTGGAAGGTGATACATCCCCATTTTTATTTCTGGCACAGACCAGAAGTCCACTTAGGAACTCCCTCATCCAAGCATGATAAGCACGTGAGAAAGCTCTGGCTGGAAAAGCCAAGTGGGACCAAGTGAGCAAACAGTCCTTAACACAAGTACAGAGTGGTTAAAAAGTCAGGTTCCACAATGTTTCCCAATAGTCAGGAAAGATTTTCATCTCATCTTTCACTAGAATGAGCACATATAAAATCCTTCTGAGGGCCAAAGGTGCTAAGTAATACAAAAGTTGTAATACCATTTTTCTTTAAGATTCCTTAATAAAAGGGCTAAGAGAAACCGACTAGTAAAAGCTGTTGTCTAAAAAACAACCCCAAACTACGGAAGGAATCAACAGTTAAAAACCAAAGGTTGAATCAGTTTCCATACAAAAATTTTGGTTTAACATTCCAAAATATATTTATTGCCATGCAGTCAGGAGTATCTGAGTGAGGTTTTAATTTCAACTCATGAATTACATGAAACTCAACAAAAATTGCATAAGGGAAAACACAAAGTCCAGATTCCACCTAAGGGTAAAAGCTAATGATAGCAGGAATGATACTGGACTGCGAAAATGGACTCTGAAACCCCCTAAAACAGGCTAATTCTTGGTAAACAAAAATGGGGGAGGTGGGTGCAGGGATGACAGTTTATTACATTTACTTAGCAGGAGGGAAAATATTAAGACTTCATTTATAGGAAAGGCCTTTATCTGTGGGGCTGAGAAAGGCTCAGCATAAAATTCTTACCTGGCAGGTCAGCTCCTCAAAAAAGCATCCAAGGCTATGTTCTATGCAAGTCTGGCATGCAAGCATTCATAATAAGCTATCTGGTAACTCCTTCCAATGGCAACGGAATTCTGTATTTTAACTCAAGCCTTATAAAATGAAAAATTTTAAATAAACAAATTCAGCAATTCCTATTACCCATAAAAGTTGCCTGGAAGTCCCCCTGAATGAGCTCTGCACTTGAACTTCTGAAAACTTCAATCCGTTTCTAATACATTCCAAGTGTGAACTCCAGGGCGGGGGG
>NW_027683581.1:0-14660 GCF_054177405.1 Leptonychotes weddellii | reverse complement strand
GAATTGTGCAAGACTGTTGAATCACAGATCTGTACCTCTGAAACAAATAATGCAATATATGTTAAGAAAAAAAAAAAGAAGAAGATAGTAGGAGGGGAAGAATGAAGGGGGGGAAATCGGATGGGTAGATGAACCATGAGAGACGATGGACTCTGAAAAACAAACTGAGCGTTCTAGAAGGGAGGGGGGTGGGAGGATGGGTTAGCCTGGTGATGGGTATTGAGGAGGACACGTTCTGCATGGAGCACTGGGTGTTATGCACAAACAATGAATCATGGAACACTACATCAAAAACTAATGATGTAATGTATGATTAACATAACAATAAAAAATTTAAAAAAAAAAAGTCCTGGCTGCTATTAATAAGAAAACAAGTAAAAAATATTACAGATGCACCCACACGCTGACATTTGATTTGCCAAGGTCTTCCACTAGAACACAAAGTGATAGATGAGTGTAGGGGTAAGATACTTAGATGTTTTCAAAATAAATTACTAGTAATATGAAATTTAACATATTAAATTCTTCCATTTGCTACCAGAACTGACAATGAGGACTATTTAAAAGAAATGCTGAACTCTAAAAAGGGTGGCAGCAGTAACACTCTCCACTACAGGGTAACCTCCTGCTTTCCCACACCATTAACATTGCTACTCTTCCAAGATACATACTCGTGGGGAAAAACTTGTCAGCTTTTGACAGAGCCAGGAGATGAAAAATAGAGCATGTGCTAATTAGTTAATCTGTAATTGTAAGCTCAGTTGACATCCTGAGGATGGACCCATAAAATCTGGCCATTCTTTAGTTTAACATCTGCAAACTGCAGAACTCCTTAGCCCTTAGCCAGTTTCTGCTCAATATCTAAAAGCTGTCTACAGCAGTCCCATCTGTGACTCTTCTCCTCAGGGTTGAGGGTTGGTGCTAGTCATCAAGATCTGGAATGTCATCGTGGGAGTAACCCCGGTAGCCTTTAGATGCATAGTAGGCGATGCGCAGGTGGTAAAATCCTGGCAGGAACACCAGGATGCCAATGATCAGGACGGGAACAGCCCGGTCTGCCCCCCCTTTGCTGATATAGCCAGGCAGCAGGAGGGAGCCTATGATTATGAGAAAGGCACCAAACAAAAACAGCACTGTAGCAAGCGCAGTGGCCTTAGATGGGATCTTAGGAGGGCTCTTCTTAAACTGAAGGTCAATGTAGCCATCGTCTGTGCTGGAGAGCCTTGAGTATTTCACTTTACAACTGGGGATTCCAGTAGCCAGGTTGGTACGAGACGGCATCATAACCCACTGACACAGCCGGAGCGCTGCACCCGGCCACCTGTGTGCCAACAGCTCGCTCACGGTCGGCTGCAGAGTCACCTGAGGCCTCGTGGCATGCCTCACCCAACTCTTGGTCATGTACTTTAACTTGGATCATTTTCTCATGGTTTGGCTTGACTTTCATTCATTTTCTTAATTAGTTATTTTAGCTTTCATTGGGTCTCTAGGAAAGGCTATGAGGCTTGGCATGTGGAGCAATCAAAAGGATTTTCTTTTTCTTTTTTTTAATTTTATTTTCATGTTATCATTGTTAGTTAATATTAATTGAGTTCCAGGCTTTGTTATACCAAACCACAGATAAGTCCCCCCTGTATCTTTGCATTCTAAAGAACAATAGATAATCATTTGGCTCCATCATGTCTTTGTGATCTTTTTTGTCCTTATCATTTACTAAGTAGAAATAGTCCCTGATCCTAAACCAATTCTTAGCGAAGGTATAGGATTGGTGGGCCACCAGGTTTGAGGACTGATCCTGGGGACCTTATCTTATTATGCCCATATGTTTATCCCAAGGTTGTCTAAGTCAACCTTTATTTCTGGTTTGAAAGTACACAAATGGAGTTCTTTTCTGAGACTTTAAAGACAAAATAACTAGTTAAGAAAAAACAAAACCAAAGTGATTCAACTTTTACTTGGACATAATGATCTTATACATACACACATTCCTATAATATATCATACACATATTTATCAGCACTCTCTCCTCAGTAGGATAGCTAATATCTTACCTACAACATTCCGTTGGTGCATTTGCTGCCTTAGGCTCTCCAAGTGTAGAACCTCTGTGCGTGGAGGGACTAGGAATTAAAAGTCATTTGGAGGGGCACCTGGGTGACGCAGTTGGTTCAGCGTCTGACTCTTGGTTTTGGCTCAGGTCTGATCTCAGGGTCTTGAGATCAAGCCCTGTGTGGGGCTCCACACTCAGGGCAGAGCCTGTGCTCCTCCCCCACCCCAAAACAAATAAAATAAATAAATCTTTTTTAAAAGTCATTTGGAAATACAAGAAACTATGAAATTAAATTCTGTCTCAGCCCAGTGTGTGCACGTTTTGCTCCCCTCTATGACTCTAGGTCTTCTTCGGAATTTGACCCAGACCAATTTCTCTGGTGTTCCACCGGCTTCTTCCCCATATGGCGGTATGTTGGCTTTCTCACTTCCACTTGTTTTTCCTGGTGTTTACTGAGCTCCTATTCTGCCTCAGTTTGTGTAGTTGGACACAACCTGATTTTCATTCTTGGTTTGGCTCAAGATCTCGAGCTTCCACTATTTGGACTTTGATTTATGGCCTTGCCACATCCACACAATCCCTTCCTGCACTTCTGAATGCATGGACGCTCTAACAGAAGGGTAGGGACGACCTCAACCATGCTCCCCATCTCCAATATTTTTCTTCGTATCAGCATTTCCTGATCCTTTTCCATCTTTTAGGTTCCTCACAGGTAGACTGCTTACACTGCACAATTTCCAGGTATAATATGATATATATACATATATATGGTTATACATACATGCATGTGTGTGTGCACACGTGCGTGTATAAAGCTTTGGCTTTTTCTTCTCAAAAGTCAATAAGTTTTTCTTTCTGACTTCTTTTTCTCAGTCTCTTCCTTTTCTTTCACTTTATAGGTATAATTCTCAGAGTATCAAAATCTGTCTGACAATTAAACAGGGTAATTCTCACTGAGAAAGGACCAATTACCTTTTCTTTGAATGGAGGTTTGTCTGTGATTCTGAAGACTATAGTTTTAACCTCTTCATTACACTCCAGCCACGCCACAGAAATTAAATTAGAAGCCACTCTGAGGGCACACAAGAAATGTCCCTTCACCGGCTTAAGTATATTAGTAGGGCCTCACAGTCTATATAAACCCCCTCGTTTAGTAGTGGACAAATCAGACACCTCAGTCTGCGCACATGTGCCTTCCTCAATTTTGGAGTAGCCTAAGTGTTCTACTGAGATATTTTATGAATCGTACATGGGATCACAAAGACAAGAGTCGAGAGACAGCACCACCGAGGTTCCAAGGCGGCCCCTCCGTACCTGGATATATTCTCAGGATTGAAGCAAATGGCAATGGGCAGGCAGGGTCGTCTGGCACACAGCATCTGTGTTGTATGCGGATTCATTCACACAAGCTTTACTTTTATTATATTTTAGCTGCTAATCCAACACCAACCAGGAGAAGGCAGTACAGGCTAAACAACGGAAACTTTAAATCTTCTTTAAAGTGAAAAAGAAATAATCTGATGGGGATTATTGATAGGATAAACCTCTGTCCATGCTGGGGAACCAAGGAACCTTTTCCAACACTATCATCATCTGCACAGCCTCACTCCTCTTCACCTCTGCAGCTCTCTTCATGTTCCCCTACCAACTCCTCCATCCCTCCTTAAATATTAAAATCCATACAACACAGAAACTGGAAAAACCTCTCAATTATAAAGTTGCCCAATCCATCTTTAAATTCCCAAGCTTCTTTCTCTAGCATTACCAGGGAAGGCCCAGTTTAATTTTTAGATACCATTTTTTAAGAGCTCACGATGCTTTCATATGACAAGATATACTTGCCACGAACCCTCAAAACCACTCTGCTTCACACCCACAAAAATACAAGACCACTCGTTTCAAATACAAAAACATTTCATACATGTAAAGAAGGCAATTCTTGCTGAATATGGAACATTATTCCCCAGTGGCACTGGGAAGTGAATGTAGGCTGTTCACTCAAAGCCAGAAAGAGGATTCTAATTAGAACTTCAGCCCCTGACACTGGGAATCCATTCACTCCACTAGCTGCTCCAGGGCACAGAGTAGGATCGCCTCTCTGCTCAGCAGGATCCTGCAGAGAAAAGACGAAGTTGCTATCTGGACATTTAGGCAAGTCCCATTCTTCTACTGATCGAAGTAGCATGGGCTTTGTTAAGCAGTAAACCACACTCCCAGCTGTTTTTGTTTGGGTGGTTGGATTTTCTAGGGTAGTTTTTACCAGATTACCCCAAGCAGAAGTATGAAGTTGCTTCAAGCCTTTCTCATCTGCAATTCCTTCTTTAACACTACCTCTACTCTCCTCCTCAAGTGCACAGGGTCTCTACTCTGACCCCCACACTGGTCAGGGATCTCCTCAGAAGCCCCCCACTAAGACATTCCTTGGGCCTTCCCTTGTCTGTACTAATCTTTCATTCCCTCCCCAACGGAAACTTATTCTTAGTTAAACCTCTCCACAGAACAGTATCAGGCTTTCTGAATCTTAACACATGATCTTACTGTACTACTTAAAACCACACTAGATATATAAGGGATGAGTACTTTCAATTGCTAGCTAGCACTTTGACCTCAATTTTCTTTTTTTTTCTTTTTGGCCCACCCAGTGGGCCCCTTGGGCTTCTCATAGCCATTTCAAGAAAAAGTGAGCAAGGGGCTCCTGGGTGGCTCAGTCGGTTAAGCCTCTGACTCTTGGTTTCAGCTCTGGTCATGATCTCATGGATTGTGAGATCCAGCCCTGGGTCCGGCTCCCCACTCAGCGGGAATTCTCTCCCTCTGCGCCTCACCCCACTCGCGCGTGCGCGCACATACTCTCTTTCTGTCTCTCTCTAACATAAATAAATCTAAAGAAAAGTGAGTAAGGGCATGGAAAAGAGAGTCTTCTTTTCTCTTTGTGAAAATATATTAAATATGCAGATAAGAAAAGAATATCATGAACTCCTATGAACGTAATACCCTGCTTTATCAAATATTAATATTATTTCACATTTGCTTCAGAATTACCTCTTTTAGAAAATATTACAGAAAGAATTAAGCCCGACCCCCTTCTTCTACTTACTTTCCTCTAAAATAAATCTCATCATGAATGGTTCTATATATTTGTTCCATATTTATAACCATAGATGTTATTTAATAATGCTTTACGGTTAAATCTTTCTACAAGCAGAATCATATTGTATACATCATTCCACAAAGAGTATTTTCATTCAATGTTATGTTTTTTTAATTTATCCATGCTTACAGATGTACCTCTAGTTTACTCATCTTAGTTATGGTATAAGCATTCATTCAGATAACTAAACCATAATTTATTGACTCTTCCTTCACTTGGTAAACATTTAGATTGAATGTTACAAGGGACATTCTATAGTTTGTTTTCACACACGTACAAGAGTTTTTCTGCCATATATAGAGCAGCGGACTTGCTGAGTCAGAGAGTGTATCCCTCTCTAATTTTAATAGATATTACCAAATTGATGTCCACAGTGGTTATATCAGTTCACACTCCCACCAGAGTTTCGAGTTACCTTTGCTCTGTATTCTTCTCATAGGATATAAGATTATATCAATCTTTGCTGCTGAGCATAAAAGGATACCTCACAGTATTTTTGAACCATGCTTCTTACAGAAAATGATTGTGACTATCCCAGCACAACTGTGTGACATATATAAATTCTGCCTGTATTTTCCAACCACATGTTTATATATGTGTGTAATGATGTACTTTGAGGAAAAAAGGAGTAAATTTTTTAAATGGGGTGTATCCTCAAAATCCAAGATGCATGTTTGCATACATGCATGCCATTCTGTAAAAACTGGCCACCTAGAAGGAATAAATAAATGGATGTTGCGTCAACTCACAGTACGAGTTTATCCAAACATAAGACCTATATGAAAATAACACCTGAAAAGTCTTCGAGAATTAGCTTTCATGGTCTGTAGACTGTTAATGGTAACATCAGATTAAGTCAGCTTCTCTGGCACCTACATTTCAGGCATTAAGTCTAATTTCTGAGTTGGGACTTGGTTTCCTACTTACTGAAGTAAAACTATGGCCGGTATAAGAGGCAGGTGCTTTTTTTTTTTTTTCTTTTTCTTTTTCTTACCACATCCCAGTACGTTAAAAATACTTCACATATATTGGGCATGTAAAATGTGCCACACACCATGGCAAGCACTGCATCTGAATTATTTCCCTTAATCTTCATAACTATAAACATGGTACTATTATTGTCCCCATTCTAGAATTAACGAAACTGAGAGTCTGAAAGATTAGGTGAAATCACAGAGCTTATAAATGACACAAGTGTCTGGTTCTTTCTGGTTGAGAAGTCTTAGATATTCACAACTAAACCATGTAGCCCAATTCAAAATTCAGACACCTATATAACTATTTTTGAGAAAGTGCTTCTTAACGTTAGAAATGCAAGCTTTTTCTCTCTCTGTTCTACTTCTACCCTCAAAGACAAAACAATCCTATATGCATTCGAAGACAACTCTCATATCTCACTGAATCTTCTCTTCCCCACGTAAGACACTCTTATATCTTTCCACTGTTTTTATCTTTATGTTCCCCACCTTTATATCCTGACTACTCTCCTCTGGGTGAGCCTCAGATACGGTCCCCCTCTGAAAGTATTATGCTCAGAACATATTGCAACAGCATATGTCCAAGGAATATTCAGTACAATGGATTCATCCGCTGCCTCATTCTGTACCTTATACTCTACTAAATGTTGCCCTAAATCATACTGGCCTTTTTGGCAGTCATACCACACTGTTGACTCATTCTGAGCTCGTGCCAACAATAATCCCCAAGTGATTTTTAAACACGTTAACCCATGTCTTTCTTAACCTGCATTTTAACAGTTTTTATTTTATCCAAATGTAGGATATTACATTTGTACCCATTAAGCCTTATTTGTTGCAGCCTGCTGAAATTATTTTGGTTCTTGATTCTTTCAGTTTACTGGAATTTACTCTGACTGTACATGATCTGTGTGCTATCTTTGTCTTCATCAAATTCGTTGATTCAAATCTACTCAGTGGTCTTGATAACAAGCTTTGTGCTACATTCACAAAAACATTTCTTCAAACTCACACTGATCTCTTCAAAAAGTCATCCCGAGTCATAGGGTTTGATCCTTTGACTGTGTAAATCCATCTAAATGTATTAGCATCAACCTCACATTTCTTCATCTTGACAACCAGGATATCATTAAAAACTCTGTCAAATGTCTTTGTAAATTTCAGATAAGCTGTATCTATTTTTCCTGTAACCTTGACAAGGAAAAAAAAGAGATGGAGCTATTTAGTGATAATATATTCTCAATGACCCTGTATTAGATATATCTTATGGTGCCCCTTTATAATAACTCTTTCACCTGTCTTGCAGTAAGTTCTAGAGTTTTACTTGGTATCTAAAATAAACTTACTGGTTAATAGAGATGGAATTCACTTCTCTTTTTCTCTTTGACAGGAAATGAACTTCACTTCCAGGAAATGTGTAGTAAGTTGTGGCAGGTCAGTGATTCTTCTTGCAACTAGGGGAGAAAAAGCAAATAAACTGCAAAAATTGTATGTTTAAAAATATCAGGAAAGTGTGGAACCAATGAGTACTAGCCCTAAATTTCAGAATCCAAAGAGCTTTTCCTAAGGGAGTTAACAATCACCAGCCATTTTCTTTCCTGGGGTCATGTAACAATTCCAAAATAGGCATGAGGATCGAGTCTGGCCCTTGGAGAGGGATTCTACTGAGGAAAGAAGTTATGAATTTAGAGGCTTCACAGGTGCTGACCTGTATTAAAAACTAGAGAAGCCCTCAATACAAGGTTAGTTTTTACAAAGGGTCAGTTCTTGAGTTCTGAGGCAGCTTGCAAAACTGGAGGGGCTAAGTTGGAAAGGCAGAGTAAAACCTTTCACATTTTCTTGGTTCTTTGGATAAAAAATACCGCAAGAGTGTATTTTATGACTTACTTAGTTGCCTTTCAGACATTTACCAGATTTTGAAGCTATATAGGGCAAGAACCTAAAGAGCTATGCTCAAAACCTCCAGTGGTCAGAATTGAATCCTCCTAATATGTTAACACCAAGGAGACAGAGACCCACAAACAACTCAACCAGGGATAAACCAGAGGTAAACTAGATCTTAGAAAAACTCTAACCCAGTCCCATCACAGATCATCCATGACTAGATGTGCCCATCAAACTATTTACCTAACAGAATAAAGTGAGAACCTTCTTTAATGGAAAACAGCATCATCTACAACCTCCATGGTTCTTTTACTCACATTGTCATACTATAAAAATTTGCTAGGTACATAAAGAGTTAGAAAAATATAACTTCCAATCAAAAGAAGAAACATAAAACAGAAGATAATTCAGATATTAACCACAATAAGCAAAACTTAAACATACTTTTATGAGACAATCAACAAAATGTAAAAGCGACCTACAGAATAGGAGAAAATATTTGCAAACCACATTTCTGATAAGAGACCAATATGCAAAACCTATAAAGAACTCATGTAATTAAATAACAAAAAAGCAATCCAATTTAAAAATGGGCAGAGGAACTAAATAGATGTTTTTTTTCCAAAGAAGACATAAAAATGGCCAACAGGTACATGAGAAGATGTTCAACATCACTGATAACCAGGGAAATGTAAATCAAAACCACAATGCGACCTCATCTCACACTTGTTAGAATTGCTGTCATCAAGAAGACAGGAGATAACAAGTGTTGATGAGGATGAGTAGAAAAAAGAATCCTAGTGCACTGCTGAAGGGAATGCAAATTGATGTAGTCACTATGGAACAGAGTTTGGAAGTTCCTCAAAAATTTAAAAATGAAACTACCATATGCTCCAGCAATCCCACCTCTGGGTATATATCCAATGGAAATGAAAGCAGAATCTCAAAGAGATATTTGCACTCCATGTTTTTTGCAGCATTATTCACAGCAGTTGAGATATGGAAACAAGTTGTCTGTCAGTGGATGAATGGATAAAGAAAATGTGAGATACACACACACACACACACACTGGAATATTATTCAGCAATGAGAAGAAAAGGAAATCCTGCCATTTGTGACAATATGGATGGACAGTGAGGGCATTATACTAAGTGAAATAAGTCAGACAAAGAAAGATAAATACTGTATGATTTCACTCATATGTGGAATCTAAAAATAATGAACTTATAGAAATAGTAGAATGGTGGTTACCAGTCACTGAAGGGAAGGAAGAGGGATGGAGAGGTTTGTCGAAGGGTACAAACTTCCAATTAGATGAGTAAGTTCTGGGAATGTAATGCACAGCACTGCAATTTTAGTTAACAGTAATGTATTATATACTTGAAACTTGTTACCACAACTTTTTACTACAAAAATAATGAGGATTATATATGATATGATAGAGCTAGTGCTGTGGTGCTAGTCATTTTACAATACATAAATATATCAAGGGGCACCTGGGTGGCTCAGTCAGTTAAGTGTCTGCCTTCAGCTCAAGTCATGATCCCAGGGTCATGGGATGGAGCCCTCTGTTGGGCTCCCTGCTCAGCAGGGAGTCTGCTTCTCCCTCTCCTTCTACCCCTCCCCCCACTTTTGCTCTCACTTGCTCTCTCTCTCAAATAAATAAAATCTTTAAAAAAATAAAAATAAATGTATCAAATCAACATGTTTTACATCTTAAATTTACAAAATGTTATGTGTCAATTACATCCCAGTAAAGCTAGAAAAAAATTTTTAACCTTTTATGGAAATGTGAAAGAATGTAAAGAAGAGATATAGAAAACTGAGGAAAAATATGAAGAATTCGAATCTATAAAAAAGAAACAAGTAGACACATTTTTCTATAACTAAGAAATACGCTATCTGATATTTAAATCTCATTGTTGGTTCTGAATAGCACACGAGGAAGACATTAATGAATTACAAGACAAATCAATAGAAAAAAATCCAAACTAAAAAAAGAAAGAAAATAGCAGAAAGAAAGGGGAAGAAGAAGAAAATAAGAGTAAAAGTGGGAATCAGTTAAAAAAAAAAGAGAGAAAGTGGGGCGCCTGGGTGGCTCAGTCATTAAGCGTCTGCCTTCAGCTCAGGTCGTGATCCCAGGTCCTGAGACCAAGCCCCACATCGGGCTCCCTGCTCAGCGGGAAGCCTGCTTCTCCCTCTCCCACTCCTCCTGCTTGTGTTCCCTCTCTCGCTGTGTCTCTCTCTGTCAAATAAATAAATAAAATCTTTAAAAAAAAAAAAAAAAAAGAGAGAAAGTCCCAGAAAGAGAGGCGAGCAAGAATGAAGCAGGGGAAAATAATAGCTGTAAATACTGAAAACTGATGAAAAATACCACCCACAGATTCAAAAAAAAAAAACACAGTAGGATAAATGCTTAAAAATCCATAATTAGGCACAACTGAATTAAATTGCCAAATATCAAAGATAACAATTCTAAAATCAGGCAGAGAATTGATCTATAAATTCAATAATATCCTCATTAAAATTCCAGTGGGATTTTTTGTGGAAATTAACAATTTGGTGCTAAATTTTATATGAAGATGCAAACGACATATAATAACCAAACCAAGTGGTTTTTTTTCTTAAAGGACAAAGTTTGAGTACTTACACTACCCAATTTTAAAGCTATATTAAAGCTATATTGAGACAGTGTGGCACTGGCATAAAGAGAGACCTACAGACCAATGGAACAGAGCCAAGAATTCAATAATAAACACTTATATTTATGGCCAATTGATTTTCAACAATTTAACAGGAAAAGGGTAATATTTTCAACAAATGACACTATGATAATTGGATATTCATATGCAAAAATATTAAAAAGAACTTAGACCTTAGATATTTACATAGAAAGAAGAAAATATAGGAAAAAAATTAAATACGAGTAACCTTAGGGTAGGCAATGAATTTTTTGATATAACACCAGAACATGAGCTAAAAAGAAAAAAAATGATAAACTTGACTTCATTAAAGTTAAAAAAATAAATTCTGCACTTCAAAGAATACCATCAATAAAATGAAAATATCAACCACAGACTCATAGGAAGTATTTCTAAATTATATATCTGATAAAAAACCTTTATGTAGAAAAATATGAAGAACATCTGCAACTAAATAATAAGACATACAATCTAATTTTAAAAGGAGCAAAACCCTGAATTAATATTTAACCAAGAGAGACATACAAATGACTAGTAATCATATGAAAAAGTGTTCAATATCAGTAGTTATTAGGAAAATGCAAACTACAACCACAATGAGATACTATAATACACTCACTGGAGTAGTTATAATCAAAAAGAGATAATACCAAGTGTTGGTGAGGATGCAGAGAAACTGGAAGCCTCATACAATGCTAGTAGGAGTGAAAAATTGTACAGCTACTTTGGAAAATTGTTTGGCAATTTCTTAAAAAGCTGAAATTGTTAGGCAGTTTCTTAAAAAGTTGAACATAAACTTACCATATGACTCAGCAATTCCACTCTTAGAAATCTACCCAAGAAAAATAAAAACATGTCCACAGAAAAACTTGTATGTGAATGTTCATAACAACATTGTTTATAATAGTACAAACTAAAATGTCCATCAACTAGTGAATGGATAAACTCTGATATACCTATGCAATGGAATATTATTCAGTCCTTAGAAGGAATGAGACATGTTACATGGATGAACCTCAAAAACATTATGCTAAGTGAAAGAAGCATGACATAAAAAACTACATGTATAATTCTATTTATATGAAATATCCACCAAAAACCACAAATTATACAGACAAAAAGCAACTCTGCAATTCTGTGAAAAAGGAGGCAGGGACGAACTGTATAAAACGGGAATTGACAGCAAAGGGCCTTAAAGGAAAATTTTTGAGTACTAGAAAAGTTCTAAATCTGGATTGTGGTGATTTAGTGAATTCTGTAAATTGATTAAACCTATTGAATTGTAAACTTAAAATGGGTGAATTTTGTGGTATTTAAATTGTACCTCAGTAATGCTGTAAAACAAAAATGGTAAGTGTATTTGATAACTTTTGCTTTTTCTGAACTACTACATAATACAGGACCAAGCCACCAAAAAAACTCATTAGATGTTAAATCCTTCTTGTATAAAAAAAGTAGGTATATTTAAAATAGAAAACAAAGAGAAAGTTCTAAAAACAGAGAATAAAAACGTATCACTTTGAAATGAGCAACAGAAAAGCTTCAGTTGACATTGTAACAGGATCCATGGAAGCCAAAAGTTGATAGAATGACCTCTTACAAAAAAAAAAAAAAAAAAAGAATGACCTCTTACTATACAAGGTGGGGGGGGCGGAGACAGTCAACCTAAAAGTTTATGCATGCAAAATTATAATTCAAAAATAAAGGCTAATGAGTTGAAACTAATTTATAGTGACAAAAAGCAGACCAGTCTATTCATAGAGAGGGTAAAAGTGCGACATTAAGGGGCCATCAGAGAACTCTTTGGAGTGATGAAATTATTCTGTATTTTGATTAGGATGATAATTACATGGGTGTATATATATTTCAAATTTATTGAATTATGCACTTTAAATGGATACATTTTTTGTCCACAAACTATATATCAAAAAAGGTGACTAAAAAGGGGGAAAAATGAAGATTAAAAAATAAAGATATCAGAAGACAAACAAAAGCTGAGAAGAATCACCACCAATGGATTGGCACTACAAAAACCCGCCAAAAAGTTCTTCAGAATTCTTAATCTCAGAAAACAAACTGAGGGTTGCTGGAGTGGTGGGGGTGGGAGGGATGGAGTGAGTGGGTGATAGACACTGGGGAGGGTATGTGCTATGGTGAGTGCTATGAATTGTGTAAGACTGATGAATCACAGACCTATACCTCTGAAACAAATAATACATTATACGTTAAAAAGAAGATAGTAGGAAGGGAAAAATGAAGGGGGAGAAATTGGAGGGGGAGACGAACCATGACAGACTATGGACTCTGAGAAACAAACTGAGGGTTCTAGAGGGGAAGGGGGTGGGGGGATGGGTTAGCCTGGTGATGGGTATTAAAGAGGGCACGTACTGAATGGAGCACTGGGTGTTAATACGCAAACAATGAATCATGGAACACTACATCAAAAACTAATGATGTAGGGGTGCCTGGGTGGCTCAGTTGTTAAACGTCTGCCTTCGGCTCAGGTCATGATCCCAGGGTCCTGGGATCAGGCCCTACATTGGGCTCCCTGCTCCGCGGGAAGCCTGCTTCTCCCTCTCCCACTCCCCCTGTTTGTGTTCCCTCTCTCGCTGTGTCTCTGTCAAATAAATAAATAAAATCTTTAAAAAAAACAAAAAACAAAAGAAACTAATGATGTAATGTATGGTGATTAACATAACATAATAAAATAAAATTAAAGAAAATAATCTAAAAATCTTAATTAGCTTGGTGGAAACTAAAAAAAAAATTCTTCACGGTGGAGAAAAAAAACTGATTCAAATAAAATCATGAAACTATAATAGAACATGAAGAACATCATAAAGTTTAAATCTATGGGGTCAATATAAAATATATTGATCATTTAAACACAATAGTAATATTTTTATGCAAATTTTTCATACATGTAGAAATAAAATATATGAGAACAATAGCAAAAAGTTTGGGAAGAGAATAGAGATAAACTAATGTTGAGCTCTTTCATGGTTTGAAGCACAAGGTACTATAATAAGCAAGAAAGCATATGGAAATTGCTAAGATAGCCACTAAAAAATACAAAGAATCTAAAACTAATAAACTAATAAAGGTAAAAAAATGAAATGGTAAAAATAATAGCTGATTAATACAAAACAAGGTAGAGAGAATAAAAGGGCAAAGAACAGATGGCAAAAATAGAAATAATATATCAAGATGATAGTCCTAAAAACACCTTATCAGAGATTACAATAGTTAATGGAGGAAACAAACTGAGTTTAAAAGGAAAAAAATAAAAAATAAACATCCAAATACATGTTATTGTCAAGGGACACACTTAAAACATAAGGGTACATTACATTGACAGGAAAGAATGGGAACAAAATAAACCACACAAGCACCAATCAGAAGAAAGTTGGTATAGTTATCTTAATATTATCAAAATAGACTTTAAGAAATAAGTAACTGCTAGAACTCATACAGGAATTCAGTAAAGTGGCAGGATAGAAAATCAATGCACAGAAGTCAGTGGCATTCCTATACACCAACAACAAGACAGAAGAAAGAGAAATTAAGGAGTCGATCTCATTTACAATTGCACCCAAAACCATAAGATACCTCGGAATAAATCTAACCAAAGAGGCAAAGAATCTGTACTCAGCAAACTATAAAATACTCATGAAAGAAATTGAGGAAGACACAAAGAAATAGAAAAACGTTCCATGCTCATGGATTGAGAACAAATATTGTGAAGATGTCCATGCTACCTAGAGCAATCTACACATTTAATGCAATCCCTATCAAAATACCATCCACTTTTTTCAAAGAAATGGAACAAATAATCCTAAAATTTGTATGGAACCAGAAAAGACCCCGAATAGCCAGAGGAATATTGAAAAAGAAAAGC
>NW_027683580.1:0-371 GCF_054177405.1 Leptonychotes weddellii | reverse complement strand
TTCAACAAAAAGTAAGGTCCATTCAAGTAACTAACAAGTAACACATGAAAACAGTATGTTAGAAATCAATGGGGAGCGCTGTGAATTGTGTAAGACTGTTGAATCTCAGATCTGTACCTCTGAAACAAATAATGCAATATATGTTAAGAAAAAAAAAGAAGAAGAAGAAGAAGGTAGCGGGAGGGGAAGAATGAAGCGGAGGAAATCGGAGGGGTAGACGAACCATGAGAGACGATGGACTCTGAAAAACAAACAGGGTTCTAGAGGGGAGGGGGGTGGGAGGATGGGTTAGCCTGGTGGTGGGTATTGAGGAGGGCACATTCTGCATGGAGCACTGGGTGTTATGCACAAACAATGAATCATGGAACACT
>NW_027683579.1:0-371 GCF_054177405.1 Leptonychotes weddellii | reverse complement strand
TCCTTTTTATTTTCTATCAAAATTCTTAATACATTTTTAATCTAAATTCATATTTTCCTAGTACTAATCTGTAGGATTTACTATTTTACTTTTTTAAGTTTGTTATTTATCTTGGAAAACAAAAATAAATCACCTTGAAATTCACTGTTTTCTAACATTAATGTCTTTGCTCATAAAGATTTACTAATGTTAAATAAATGAGCAAATTAATATGCAAAATTAATAATAAGAAAAAAGGAACATTCCATCATTACAAAGTTCTGATGTTGAAACTGACATAATAGGTTCAGGTCTGAGTATAAGCTAGTGAGTTTCATACATAGTGGAAGCTGATGTATGACATCTCACTGTTACATACTTAACCTTTACAA
>NW_027683578.1:0-371 GCF_054177405.1 Leptonychotes weddellii | reverse complement strand
GCACTAAAATCCTATCTTTCAATAATCACTCTGAATGTAAATGGAGTCAGTGCTCCAATCAAAAGACACAGTGTATCAGAATGGATTAAAAAACAAGACCCATCAATATGCTGTTTACAAGAGACTCAATTTAGACCCAAAGACATCTGCACATTGAAAGTGAGGGGGTGGAGGGCGCCTGGGTGGCTCAGTCGTTAAGCGTCTGCCTTCGGCTCAGGTCATGATCCCAGGGTCCTGGGATCGAGTCCCACATCGGGCTCCCTGCTCAGCGGGAGGCCTGCCTCTCCCTCTCCCACTCCCCCTGCTTGTGTTCCTGCTCTCGCTGTCTCTCTCTCTGTCAAATAAATAAATAAAATCTTTAAAAAAAAAAA
>NW_027683577.1:0-371 GCF_054177405.1 Leptonychotes weddellii | reverse complement strand
AAAAAAATCAATGAAGCTAAGAGCTGCTTCTTTTATAAGGTAAACAAAATTAACAAACCTTTACCTAGACTCAAGAAGAATAAAAGCATTCCAATAATTAACATCAGGAATGCAAAAGAAAGCACAAATGATGCCACAGAAATACAAAGTATCATAAGAGACTACCAAGAAGATTTATATACCAATAAATTAGACAACCTAGAAAGATGGATAAATCCCTAGAAATTTACAATCTTCCCTGAATGAATCATGAAGAAATAGAAAATCTGAATTTGCATTTTACTAATAAGGAGATTGAATTAGTAATCAAAAACCTCCCCGCAAACAACAGTTCAATAGATGGCTTTACTAGTGAATTCTATGAACATTCA
>NW_027683576.1:0-371 GCF_054177405.1 Leptonychotes weddellii | reverse complement strand
ACATGATGCATACTGAAGAAATAAGAGCACTGAACATTGTTACAACAGTAATAGGCTTAAAAATTGAAAAACTATTAGGAGAAGAAGAAAAAAAATGTAATTATAGTGAATTACTTAAATGCACCAATCTCAGTTTATGAGAGCAAGTATACAAAAACAAAGAAACAAATAAAAAAAAAAGTGAGAAGAATCTAAACTATACAATGGCTAGAGAAGAATTAATACAATATAGATGAAAATCTACATTTTTAAAAACGACAACACACATTCTAATACAGGGTCTAGGCGTGCTTAAAGATTCATTTGGGTCACAAAATAAATTTAACACGTGTGAGAAGCAGAAATAATCAATATCACATTCTTTGACAAAA
>NW_027683575.1:0-371 GCF_054177405.1 Leptonychotes weddellii | reverse complement strand
GTATGTATTGGGGATAAATGAAGACTTTGTATTTCAAACCAACCCTATAACTGTGGCTGCCCTGCAACGTGGAGGATTAGGGGGACGTGGTTTTCACGACTGGCTTTGGTCTGTATGGCCTTTGGCATCCCCTGGGGCCAGCTGTGACCTTCATGTGTCCTTCAGCCATCATGGCCTGTGGCAGCCCCAAGCACTAAGATGAATGTGGAGATGCCCAAAAATTCACCCTATAGTGAAGGGCACCGTTTCCTTCCCAGGAAAACCAGGGAGGAGGTGCATTGTGCAATTACCAACATCTTCATGACTTCCAAGCAACACACTCCTTTAGACAACTTTAGATGTATCTACTCCTTTGTGCTCATGAAGAATTT
>NW_027683574.1:0-371 GCF_054177405.1 Leptonychotes weddellii | reverse complement strand
CTTAATGACTGAGCCACCCAGGCGCCCCATATGCTGTCCCTTTATTCCAGTGCTTCATTGCCAGGACTAGATCCTATAGGAAAACATGACTTGTGTAAACACACACACACACACACACGAACACAGTCTAAGGACATTTATTGTACATTATTGTATATATAAAATATGACAGATATGTTAAGGATATTTATTATAGCATTCTCATATCAAAAAGTTGGAGATAGTCTAAATAGCCGTCAGTAAGGAAGTAAGTTGTCACCCGTATAAGACAATGTAATATGCGACCATTTGAAAAAATGAGTTTAGGTCTACAGTTTACTGATTGTTTAACAAAGTATATTGAAGGTGTTCGGTTTGATGTCGTGTCTTAT
>NW_027683573.1:0-371 GCF_054177405.1 Leptonychotes weddellii | reverse complement strand
TCTGTTCATGAATGAGTGCATCTGCCCGCATAAGGACTTGTTCATGAATGAGTGCCTCTGCCGACACAAGGACTTGTTCATGAGTGAGTGTATCTACCCATGCAAGGACCTGTTCATGAATAAGTGCATCTGCCCACACAAGGACTTGTTCATGAATGAGTGTTATCTGTCTACACAAGGACTTGTTCATGAATGAGTGTATCTGTCTACACAAGGACTTGTTCATGAATGAGTGTATCTACCCATGCAAGGATTTGTTCATGAGTGAGTGCATCTGCCCACACAAGGACTTGTTCATGAATGAGTGTATCTACCCATGCAAGGACTTGTTCATGAATAAGTGCATCTGCCCACACAAGGACTTGTTCATG
>NW_027683572.1:0-371 GCF_054177405.1 Leptonychotes weddellii | reverse complement strand
TATGAGTTCTCCTTCTGAGTAGGCCTTGACTTTGGGTCAAGCCCTTGATCAAGGGCTCTGTGCTTGGCCTGCTTATTCCAGTTTTAGCAAGAATCCTGCTGAATCAGTTTAGCAAAAATTCCCTCCCCTTGATATCCTATCACCCTAGCCTGACCAAAATCCCAGTGGTCAGTTTAACAAGAATTACACTACCTCTTAGTAATTCACTGACCTCCCACCCTGCTCCTTGGCTATAAATTCCTACTTCTCCTTACTGTATTTGGGATTGAGCCCAATCTCCTTCCTCACTACAAAACCCCCTTGTAGACTGAAATAAAGTCTTCTTTGCCATCTTTAGCAAGTGTCATGAATAATTTTTTCTTTAACAGGAA
>NW_027683571.1:0-371 GCF_054177405.1 Leptonychotes weddellii | reverse complement strand
TCCACCTTTCACTGCTTTCTGGCAAGTGATTCATTCCCTGCTGTTCGTCGTCCGTCCTCTGTCTTATCGGTCACGTACGCGCCTCCGTGCTAAGCGCCACAGGAGCGTGGGGTGCTGGGGTCGCGCACTGACCATGACCACTGCCGTGTGCTTCTTCCCGGAGCCGCACCCTCCGCAGGCCCGCGGGTCCCGTGGGGTCTGCCCGACTCGCTCCTCCGTGTGGGTGGTCTCCGGCAGCACCCCCTAAACTGCCGGCAAACCGACCTTCAGGGAACAGGAAGGTCAGAACATCTGCACATTAAATCCCTCAGCGGCTCACCACCGCCCGCGGCAGGGGGGCGTCCCGGCAGGAAGGACACACGCGCCCCAAG
>NW_027683570.1:0-7299 GCF_054177405.1 Leptonychotes weddellii | reverse complement strand
TGTGCCGCGGATCACAGTTTATGGCCACCCCGAGCTGAGAGCCCGCGCCTGGGCTCCGCCTCTGCAGCTGGCTTCCCTGCTCCGTTACCTGGGAGCTCTGCCACACTCAGGCACCCCCGATCTTTCTGTGATCCCGAGGGTCCTGAGACCACACTGTCCCGCGAGGGTTCCACCCCCCGCTTAGCCACCGGAGTGACGTCCCTCAGCGGAGCAGACTTTTAAAAGTTCCGATTTTCTGCTCCGCGGCTGTATCACTTGCCAGAAGCGGCTGATGGAGGCCCCTCCCCTGCCGTCTATCCTCCTGAATATCGCCTCGGATTCACTTCTCCACACGTCCTATCTTCCAGAAAGTGGTCGCTTTTCTGTTCAGAGAGTTGTTGCTATTCTTTTCTTCGATCTCCTGTTGAGTTTGTAGGTGTTCAGAATGGTTTGATCCCTATCCAGCTGAATTCCTGAGAGGAGACGAAATCCAGGTCTCCTACTCCTCCGCCATCTTGCTCCGCCCCCTGATTTGTTTATTTTAACATTAGAATCATTTTGTTCAGTTTCCAAAACAAAAAGCCTATTGTTACAGGTAATCACGTTAAATTGTAAATGAACTTCTGATGTTGAGTCTTTCTATTCAAAAACATGAAATGCTATTTTATTTATTTAAGGCTTCTTTTGTGCCCTTCAAGAATGTTTTAAATGTTGCATATACCTTGCATATTTTTCAGTTTATTACTAGATATTTTGTCTCTATTTTAAAATGAGTCTTTTTTCTATTATATATTATAAATTATTGTTTTCATATATGAAAGCTACCCATTTCTATATAGTAATTTTGTACCCCATTACCATACCAAATCCTGTTATTTATAATAGTTATTCAGTTAATTCTTTAGGGTTTACTGAACATACAATTGTATAATTTTCAAATATTGATAGTTTAACCAGCTGCTTTACAGCTTTATACTTGAATTCTCTTTCTCTTGCCTAATGCATTGGTTAGTATTTCCAGAACAGTGTTAAATAAAAGCATTGGTAGTGGACACTCTTATCTTGTAACTCTCTGGGAATGTTCTAGTGTTTCTACAATAAACATGATGCTGGCTTTGAGACTGAGATAGATATATCTTATTATGTAAGGAAGTATCCATCTATTCATACTTACTGAGTGTTGTTTTGTTAAAAGACTAAATGGCTATTACATTTTGCAAATGCCCTTTTGGCACCTGAGTAAATATACTTTCCTTTTCTCTAAATCTGTTAACATAATGAAGTATATTACTAGAATTTTCTAAATTAAACATTTTGCACTCTTAGAATAACCCCACTAGTTGTGCTTTATTATTTAATGTATTGCTAGATTTTGTTCACTAATATGCTCTGCTTACTTTATGAAAATAATTTGGAAGTATTCATTCTCGGCCATTACTTTGGAACTATTTAAGTAGTAATAGAATTATAAGTTCTTAAATATTTGAGTCTAGTGGGTGTTTGTTTGTAGGAAGTGAAATCAAGCTATTTTGATCTTCTATCTCTGATTTGGACTTTAGCAAATGCTTTTCTTACAAGAAAATTATCTATTTCATTCAGATTTTCTAATTTGTTTGCACAGACTTAAACAAAGTAGTCTTATGATTTTTACAATTCCCCTCTTTCCAAGGTGACTTCTCTTATTATGTGTTATTTGTCCATCCTGAATCATTTATTTATTCAGACTTTTTTGTAGAATAGTTTCCTCAAACAGGTCTCTGGGTGATATGTTCTCTGATCTTTGTATACTGTCTCTGGAAAGAAGCAATATGGCAGGGAATGGGACTCTTGGGTCTCAGATTTGCTGTCCTTTTTGCCTATACGCTAGATATTCTGTAGATGTTATTCCATAAGTTTTTCCTTTCCATATAAGAAGTCTAATATGTTTTCCTTTCAAAATACCTTGTACTTTCTGTCTGGAAAATTCTAGAATTATTCTTTTACTCTTGGAATTCAGGATTGATATCACAATTACCTAATATAATGAGCCCTTCAATTTGCAAAATACTTTATTCATTAAGCTCAAGAGAATTTGTGTTTTCTTTTTATTTATTATGGCTCCTCTTCTTCTTTCAAGAATGCCTACTATTTATATATTAGATCTCTTGGATGAGTCCTTCAAAGCCATTATATTTTCTTCATACTTTCCAAATCTCTATAATATTGTTCTCTTTTGAGATATTTCTTTCAAACCGTCTTCTAAGACATTAATCTACCCTCACCAGTGACCATCTTCTGAATTTATCTCAAACGTCTTTTATTAAAATCTATGGGTTTTATTTATTGTTTTAATTATTTATTTATTTGACAGAGAGAGAGTGAGAGCAGGAACACAAGCAGGGCGAATGGGAGAGGGAGAAGCAGGCTTCCTGCAGAGCAGGGAGCCCAATGCGGGGCTCGATCCCAGGGCCGTGGGATCATGACCTGAGCCAAAGGCAGATACTTAACAACTGAACCACTCAGGTGCCCCAAAATCTATGGGTTTTCGTACAAGGAAAGTTTTTGTGCTCTAATCAAATATACTTAAGTGTTTATGTGTGTGTGTGTGTGTGTGTGTGTGTGTGTTTATTTCTTAAGTGTTCCTATATTTTTAGTAAGGGTGGGAAACGAAGAGTACAAACTATTGTCTGCTTCCTCCACCAGTTCTTTTCACTAGGGGCCATCTACTTGGATGTTCTGCTTGTTTTTCTTCTCTAGGACTATCAGATTCTGTTACAAACATTGTTGTTTTTTCCTAAATACACCTTGGGGTTTGGGCCCAGCTGCCAGAGAACCATAAATAGAAACACTGTTCTAGGGGACAAGTATGGTGAGCTCCTATTAAGTTGTCATTCTTCTGCTGATACATCAGGAGGTAGTCTCTTTCTCTGAGACAGCCTACCTTTTTAACTGTCTCACCTCTCCTTAAAGGACTGAAAAAACAATTCCTCCAAATAGTTACACAGGTGTTAGTACCCTTTATTTAATAGGCCCAAAGAGCCCTTGTACCCAGCTTTCTTCCTTAATCTCATCATTCCAATCCCCATTCAAGAACTCCATGCCACTAGTCCCCGGGTTCTCTCTAGTTCCGGGGCAGGGGTTGAGGGGGCTGGGTGCAGAAACCCCATGACATCATTGTTCACTAGATCCAGACAGAGCTGAGACCTCACATTCTCCAGATCCTACTTCATGTGGGTTTTTGAACTGGAAGTGGAAGGGAGACCACCAGGGTTGAATTTAAGCTGTTCTATTGCCACTAGCCATTTTCCCACAAAGAGGAGGTTCTCATTCTACAACCTGTAAATGGGATCCAGGGGGATCCATGATCCTCTGAAATTACCATCAAATTATGTTTATTTATGTATTTATCTATCTACACATATATATGTTTCTGTGGAGTTTTTTAGAAAGTTTTTTTTTAAAGAATCTACTTTGTTTAGAGCAGTTTTAGTTTCACAGCAAAATTAAGAGGAAGATACAGAGGTTTCCCATATGGCCCCTGCCCCTGCACAGCCTCCCCCATTATCAACATCCCCCACGTAAGTGGTATACTTGTTACACCTGATGAACCTACATGGACACATCATAATCACCCCAAGTCCATAGTTTACCTTAGGATTCACTCTTGGTGTTGTGCATTCCGTGGATGTAGACAAATGTATAATGACATGTATCCACCATTATAGTATCAAACACAGTATTTTCACTGCCCTAAAGGTCCTCTGTGCTCTGCCTATTCATACCTCCCCACCCCCAACCCCTGGCAATCACTGATCTTTTCATTGTCTCCATAGTTTTGCCTTTTCTAAAATGTCACATAGTTAGAATCATATGGGATGTGGCCTCTTCAGACAGTCTTCTTTAACTTAATAATATGCATATAAGTTTCCTCCATGTCTTTTCCTGGCTTGACAGCCCATTTCCTTTTGGTGCTGAGTAATATTCAATTGTCTAAAGGTACCACAGTTTATTTATCCATTCACCTACCAAAGGACGGATGCTTTGGTTTCTTCCAAGTTTGGGCAATTATGAATAAATCTTCTCTAAACATCTGTATGCAGGTTTTTGTATGATTAAAAGTTTTCAACTCCTTTAGGTAAATGCAGTGGAGCACAATTGATTACTTGATCACATGGTAAGAGTACGTTTAGTTTTTTAAGAAACCACAAAACTGTCTTCCATAGTGGCTGTACCATTTTAATTCCCACTAGCAATGAATGAGAGTACCTGTTGTTTCACATCCTCACCAGCATTTGGTGGTGTTAGTATTCCAGACTTTTACCATTCCTATAGATGTGTAGTAGTATCTTACTATTGTTTTGATTTGCATGTCCCTGAAAATACATAATATTGAGCATCTTTTCACATGCTTATTTTCCATTTGTATATGTTCTTTGGTGAGGTGTCTTTGGCCCATTTTTTAATCAAGCTGTTTGTTTTCTTATTGCTGAGTTTTAAGTGCTCTTTGTATATTTTGGGTAACAGTCCTTTATCAAATATGTCTTTTACAAATATTTTTCACCCAGTCTTTGGCTTGTCTTCTCAGTCTCTTGAGTTCAGAAGTTTTTATCAGATTCTCAAAATGATGTTAAGAATCACACTTTTCTAGACCCATACCTGAATTTGGTACAAATCCCCAATAAGTCAATATGTCAATAAGATGTAGATCACTCTAACTCCAGTAAGTAAAGAGGGTCTTACAGCCTCTCTGACACCAGGAATTATTGTTAAAAGTAAATATTTTCTATTTCTATGTCTGCACTTGGAAGATTACCCTTTGAAGAAAAGGCAAGTTCTTGGACCTAGAAGGAAATGACTTAAAGAGAAATAAAATAAGATATATTGAAATGTACTACAGTAAATAATAACCTCCATAGGGTGGCAAAAGTAACAAATATAAAACAGTTGTGGGTTCAGTGAGTTCAGGAATAAGAATTCAAAAAAGAGCTTTTTGAAGAGAAGTTAGAGAATTTTAAAGTAATGAAGTTAAGACAGGTTTATTTCCCCTCAAAAAAAAAAAAAAAAAGCCTAAAATTTCTTACATTTCTGCAGTGATATGTTAATGGTGATCCTTTGGCACTTGGCACTCCACTTTTAAATTTTAAATATATTGTTTTTTTTAAATCTCTTTAAAAATATACTACTGACTTTAATCAAAAGTAGGTCAGCATAATGTTTACTACATTATCTTTGAAACACAAGCCCTAGTAATTCTAATGGAAAAAAAAAAAAGATTTGATGCTATTTTTATTTGAGATGAATATAAATAGAAAATGAACTTAAAAATATCTTCTTTGTCTCTACCAGGTAGAAAGAGAAAAATATACCCTTCCATATGCCTTAAATGGTTTTTAGTTTTTAAAATATATCCATACATTGTTTTTATACAAGTTAGTCTTTTATATGACCATAGCCCAGCTAAACCACTGGCAAGTGGGAGCAGAAGTGGAAAGGTTAGATCTTTCTTTTTTTTTTTTTTTTTTAAAGATTTTATTTTTATTTATTTGAGAGAGAGAATGAGAGAGAGCATGAGAGGGGAGGGGCAGAGGGAGAAGCAGACTCCCTGCTGAGCAGGGAGCCCGATGTGGGACTCGATCCCGGGACTCCAGGATCATGACCTGAGCCAAAGGCAGTCGCCTAACCAACTGAGCCACCCAGGCGCCCAAGGTTAGATCTTTCTAATGCAATCTACAATCCTCTACACAGTCCTCTTAAATTAACAAAAGCTCACCCTCATAAATATTAACCTATAAAAGTATTATCAAGAATTCATATAGTTCTTCTACACTTATTGCAGTGAGCAAGCATAATGTATAGAATTATTGATCACCCAAAACTAATGTAATATTGTATATGAACTATACTTTGATTTAAAAATTTAATTAAAAAATTCATATAGTTCTTAATTTTTCACCTATATATTAGAGATGATAAAAATACATGAATGGAAGCTTGCCTAATTTTCTAAAAGAAATGTGTATTTCTTTTTTTAAATGTCTTGATCATATAATGGGTATGTACAAATTTGGTCTTTCACTATACTCCATCCTTTTACCCTTCCTGTTTCCCTTTTATTAAATATGTGCTCAATGATTATTACTTATCATTGTTAAATGATGCATAATAAAAATCTGTGCTCAGGTACTAAAATCCAACTATCCTATTATCTTTTTTTTTTTTAATTTACTTGAGAGAGAGAGAAAATGCGTGCAAGCTGGGGGAGGGGCAGAGGGAAAGAGTCCCAAGCAGGCACCCCCCTCAGTGCGGGGCCAAATGTGGCGTTCTATCCCAACACTGAGATCATGACCTGAGCCAAAATCAAGAGTCAGGTGCTTAACCAACTGAGCCACCCCCAGGCACCTCTAGCTATCCAGTTATCTAGCCAAAGAGTTCCTATTAGTAGATGCAAAGAAAATAAATATAGAGCAGTGATAACAGGTATCACTGAATGATCAGAGTTTATGTCCACAAAGCCAGATGCATCCATCCTAGCACTGCAACCACAACCAACCCATCAGGAACAGTGCTCATCGTGAGACCTATAAGCCATCCTGATTTAAAGCATTGTCGTCTTACCACCACTTGCTGGGAATTTCCTCTCCAGCTCCCAGGCTGTCTTCAAAATGAATTTCTATACCAAAGGAACTCTGTTTAACTATGCTATATTTCTTGGTTTCAGATGGCTATACCACTGATGACATTGAGTTTTACTGGAATGGAGGAGAGGGAGCAGTAACTGGAGTTAATAAAATTGAGCTTCCTCAGTTTTCAATTGTCGACTACAAGATGGTGTCCAAGAAAGTGGAGTTCACAACTGGTGAGGACATTTCCCCAAAATGAACTAGGGGCACTGTGAAAGAAAGAAGATGATTCCTACCAAATAGAGATCTGATTTTTTTTTTTTCTTTTTTCTTTTTTCTTTTTTTAACTCAGGGGCATATCCACGACTGTCACTAAGTTTTCGTCTAAAGAGAAACATTGGTTACTTCATTTTGCAAACCTACATGCCTTCCACACTGATTACAATTTTGTCCTGGGTGTCTTTTTGGATCAACTATGATGCATCTGCAGCCAGAGTTGCACTAGGTAATGCATTCCCAGCACTGCAGAGAGCTGGTAGGACTTCACTTCAACCAACCAACCAACCAATGTTAGAAATTATAGGCACGGGCTTCTCTCAGAGCAAGTTAAAGAATGAGATTACCATAGCAGTCCTTGATAGTAAAGCATCTAAGTGTAAGCATTTTCAGGATGAATGTTTTACAATGCAATATCTTTTTAGCATTTTACAAAAAAAAAAAA
>NW_027683569.1:0-371 GCF_054177405.1 Leptonychotes weddellii | reverse complement strand
ATTAGCGGCTGATGAGAAAGTACAAATCAGTCTAGATGGTGGTAGCACTTGGAAAGATGCGACAACGAGTGGCACAAGCTGGAGCTACGACAATCAAGGCACTGAATTGGCTGCCGGTGAGTACACGGTTAAAGCGCGTATCACAGATACTGCAGGCAACAGCACCACACCGGTTGAGCAAGTTGTTAAGATTGATACCACAGTTGCCACAGGCAACGCGGTAACCATCAGTAGCATTACTGATGACACAGGGGTTGCTAATGACTTTATCACCAATGATCAAAGCTTGGTGTTTGCAGGTAGCTTGACTCAAGAATTAGCGGCTGATGAGAAAGTACAAATCAGTCTAGATGGTGGTAGCACTTGGAAAG
>NW_027683568.1:0-371 GCF_054177405.1 Leptonychotes weddellii | reverse complement strand
AAGAGTATGCCACATTATCTGTGTAACAATTATCCATGTAACAAAAAAGATATGATATATTCATCATCCCAGAATGTTCCTCATTTCATTTTCAAGTCAATATTCCCTAAACCTCTGCCATACACAATCACTGATGTGATTTCTATCATTGTGGATTCATTTTTCCATAGACAGATGGTATGTACTCTCTTGCATCTAGCTTCTTTCACTCAGCATAATGTTTGGGACATTTACTTATATTGTTACATATATCATATATAACTATTTGGGGGGGTTAATTGGGTATATTAGTTGGATATTAATTACAAGGCACTGGGGAAAAAGTGTTAAGTATCATTCCGTTATATACCAAAATTTGTTGTGTGGACATA
>NW_027683567.1:0-371 GCF_054177405.1 Leptonychotes weddellii | reverse complement strand
TTTTTTTTTTAAAGATTTTATTTATTTATTTGACAGAGAGAGTCACAGCGAGAGAGGGAACACAAGCAGGGGGAGAGGCAGAGGGAGAAGCAGGCTTCCCGCGGAGCAGGGAGCCCGATGCGGGGCTCGATCCCAGGACCCTGGGATCATGACCTGAGCCGAAGGCAGACGCTTAACGACTGAGCCACCCAGGCGCCCCAGTGAGCTTACCTTTAAAACACAGATAAAGCAGAAACCTATCCCTCAGGGGTTTTGGAGGTTTAAATGGGTGACGGATGTCAAAACTTAGAATGGTATCTGGCCCAAATGTAAGCTTTCAGTTAATGACAGTAACATTCATACATGGAAAGGATTCGTCAATGTGGAAAGCC
>NW_027683566.1:0-371 GCF_054177405.1 Leptonychotes weddellii | reverse complement strand
TCCTTTCTGTATGTCAGAGTGTAGCAGAGTGCTGTGTGCAGGTTAGATGGACAATAAATGATTCTGGAATTAATACATAATTACAAGTCCTACATTCCATCCAAAAGGTAGTTTCTCACAAGTACACAATGGGGGAGATAGAAAGGCATGACGTAACTGCTGCACGAAAGAAAACCATTATGATCTTTTTTTTTTTTTATGTATATTTTTATTTTTATTTCTATTTTTTTTTATTCTTATGTTAATCCCCATACATTACATCATTAGTTCTAGATGAAGTGTTCCATGATTCATTGTTCGTGCACAACACCCAGTGCTCCATGCAGAACGTGCCCTCCTCAATACCCACCACCAGGCCAACCCATCCTCCC
>NW_027683565.1:0-371 GCF_054177405.1 Leptonychotes weddellii | reverse complement strand
GCGGCTCCTCCTCACCCTTGGTCCCATGCACAGTCCACCGCCGGCCGCCGGTCTCACCACCAGGGCTGTCCAGCGCCTGCGTGTCACGCCCTGGCCTTGCAGACACCCTCCCTCCAGGCGCCCCCGCGGCCACGGCTCCAACCACCAGACAGCGGGGGGGGGGGGCCTGCCCCATCTCCTCAGTGATGCCTCTGAGGGCGGTGACCATCCCAGCCTCAGGCACGTTGGGTGACGGGGCGTGCGGGTCTGGGGGATCCCACAGAAGGGCTCACCGACATCGACAATTTAGCCTTGTCGCTAAACTATGAGCACGCGTTAAAGAAGCTTCCCCAAGTAAAGACCCCCGTCACCTCTGACTTCACCATCTCCAC
>NW_027683564.1:0-371 GCF_054177405.1 Leptonychotes weddellii | reverse complement strand
GAAGAATGAAAGGGAGGGAGGGCGGGAGGCCTGTCAGAGAGAGGCGGTCGGTTCTATTTCTTGTCTCACCGTTGGATGTGTGTTATGAAATAAATTCACAGGCCATTGGTTTAGAGCATTGTCAAAGGAGTGGCCGAAGTTCTGGGTCCTGGAGTCTAGGCTGGAAGGGGAAGGAAGCAAAACCATGAGGATGCTGAGAGAATGGGGAATGTGGAAAGAATGGGGGATGGCCAAGCTCGAGCAGATGGAATGTCAGAGTCAGTGGAATAAAGGGAACAAGGTCTCAGGAGAGGGAGGTGTGATCGGAGAGCCTCAGGTGGGCCGAGGCAGGCGATTCAGAAGCCGGCTTGTACCCAGCGCAGGGAAGGAAG
>NW_027683563.1:0-371 GCF_054177405.1 Leptonychotes weddellii | reverse complement strand
TCCACAGAGCTGAGCTGAGGTAGATCCCCCAGGAAGACACCGCAGCCAAGGGAGAGGCAGCTCCGGGCCACAGAGCGAGCCCCCGGGGAAAAGAATCCACACTGCCAGGGGTAAAATCCTGACCTCGCTCCAGGAGCCTCGAAGCAGCTCCCACAATGGCAGTGAAGCTGTGGTGTCTCTCAGGTGGCACTTTCTAGAAAGGTGGCCCCCCACCCCGCCCCCCGCCCCCCCGGGAAGCTCTGGATATACGCCCCCTAAGGATTCTGGGAGTGCTGTGCACACGGAAGTGTCCGGCCAGAAGACTCTGATCTATTATTAGTGCCCCAGGGAGGTGTCAGGGAAGCCGCGGGACTTGGGGTGCTGCTGGCCAC
>NW_027683562.1:0-371 GCF_054177405.1 Leptonychotes weddellii | reverse complement strand
ATGAAGACAGCACATTGACAGTCCTGCAGAAAAGCTACCTCACTTCATAGCTTACTTGCTACAGATCATCTGGATGTATGGTCAGATTATAGGACACAGAGTATTTTTTTTAAGATTTTATTTATTTTTGAGAGAGAGCACAAGCAGGGGGAGGAGCAGAGGGAGAGGGAAAAGCAGACTCCCCGCTGAGCAAGGAGCCCGATGCGGGACTGGATCGCAGGACCCTGGGATCATGACCTGAGCCAAGGGCAGACGCTTAACCAACTGAGCCACGCAGGCCTCCTGAGGACACCGAGTATGTTTTAATTCCATATGTGTATGTGAAAACACACTAGTACATGCAGTGAAAATGTCTGGAAGGGTACACAAAT
>NW_027683561.1:0-371 GCF_054177405.1 Leptonychotes weddellii | reverse complement strand
GTGGCTCAGTTGGTTAAGCGACTGCCTTCGGCTCAGGTCATGATCCCGGAGTCCCGGGATCGAGTCCCGCATCGGGCTCCCTGCTCAGCAGGGAGTCTGCTTCTCCCTCTGACCCTCCTCCCTCTCATGCTCTCTGTCTCTCATTCTCTCTCTCGCAAATAAATAAAATCTTAAAAAAAAAAAAAAATTTTTAAAGCTTCCATTTTCAATTATTTTAAGCAGATAAAAATTTACTAAGACAGTAAAAAAATTACTCTCGTGTTTTATTTTAAATGGCATACACTTAACCTTTGCATGGTTCAAATGGCACTGTTACATTTTAATAATAATGGCATTCTTCTTACCTGTGAATCTGAAGATAAAGCTGGTGC
>NW_027683560.1:0-371 GCF_054177405.1 Leptonychotes weddellii | reverse complement strand
TCTATTTGTTTGGGTGTATACTTACAAGTGGAATTGCTAGATCACATGGTAATTCCATATTTAACTTTTGAGAAACTGCCAAAATGTCCTCCATAGTGGCTGTGCCATTTTGCATTCCTACCAATAATGCAGAAGGATACCAATTTCTACATATCTACACCAACACTTGTTCTTTCCTTTTCTTTTTTTTGGGGGGGGGGCAATAGCCATTCTCATGCATGTGAAGTGGCATCTGATTCTGGTTTTGACTTGTATTTCATGAATGATTCCTGATCCTGAGCATCTTTTCATGTGCTTATTGGCCATTTGTGTATCCTTTTTGGGGAAATGTCTACTCAAGCCCTTTGCCCACTTTTTAAAATTGGGTCAAA
>NW_027683559.1:0-7299 GCF_054177405.1 Leptonychotes weddellii | reverse complement strand
GGAAGGTTGGCCAATCCTACCAATGGATGCTACTACATCTGCTGCCAGCAAAGCTCCCTTGCAAGGAGCCATGGCTGCGCCTTCCTGGAGATGGCAAGTATGCTCATTCTTTTTTGCCTGCGTGCTAGCAAGTGTCATATGCACGGCAGAATTTCTTCTCGGACCTGTTTTCATCGCCATAGATATACCTGGTAGCAAGACTGTTGGGTGGGGATCTTTGGCTCCCACCGCCCATCAGGGTCAGATTCTCAATATCTACCTGACAGTGAGAAATAAGTTCGTGGGTTTAGGTCAATTTGCAACAAGCAGTGTCACGGGCTGAAGACAAGAGGTCTATGCTCAGCAAAGCCGCTGAGCTGGCTCAGCTGTTCCAGTATTCCTGAGTGGTCCCAAGGGAGGAGACAGGAGCTGGCTCTCCAGACTGGAGATGCAGCCAGTACCTGTGGGTGCTGTGTCATCAAGGGGGACCCTCGGTGCTGGCTGTGCCACATCCTGATTTAAAAAAAAAAGGAAACCTGATGCTTCCTCCAACCTGAATGTGGCAGAGCAAATTCAAACATGCCCACTACTCATTTGTATGTGAAGGACGAGCACTGGAATTCAGTAGATAATATCTACATTGTCAAATGAATAAAAAATTACCAATAAGAAAATACAGAATTCATTTCTTAAAGAATTAAACAACATAGGGGCGCCCAGGTGGCTCAGTCAGTTAAGCATCCAACTCTTTGATTTCAGCTCAGGTCAGGATCTCGGGGTTGTGAGATCGAGAGCCTGGTGTTGGGCTCCACACTGGGCATGGAGCCTGCTTAAGATTCTCGCTCTCCCTCTCCCTCTGCTCCTCCCCACTACCCTCCCCCCACTGCTCTCTCTCTCTCTCAAAAAGAATAAATAAATAAATAAAATAAAATAAAAATAAAAAAATTAAAGGGGCGCCTTGGGGGCTCAGTTGTTTGAGCCTCCGACTCTTGATTTTGGTTCAGGTCATGATCTTGGGGTCCTGGAATCAAGCCCACATCCGGCTCCACACTTAGCAGAGTGTCGCTTGGGGGTTCTCTCTCTCCTCTCCTTCTGCCCCTCCCCCCAGCCGGCTTGTGCGAATACACTCTCTCTCTAAAACGGATAGATATATCATTAGAAAACATTTAAAAAAAGAATTAAACAACATAGATCCCATTCATGATAATAAAGGATGATATTATTTGGCTACATTTGGGGGGGGGTTGTTAAAGGCTGCAATAGGGAATAGAAAACTAACACCATTATTTCAGAAAGCTTAAGGAAACTTAACTTATGTGGGCTAACAACTTTGTTTTGGGCTGGCAACATCAACACTGGTTGTCTCATGAGAAACCTGACTAATTATTTACTTAGTATAGTTTTCCAGACAAACAAAATCTTTCTGCAGAGGGAAAAAAGAATTTAAGAGGTCTTTGTTTTGAGAAACCTGGGAACCACTCTTTCAAATTTTAAAGTAAGTCAAAGCATTGATCTCACTATGAATCCAAGTAAAATGCTTTAAATGCTTTAACCAGATCTGGATCAATCTCAAATGTTAATGAACAATTTATTGTGGTTTTAAACCCACATTTAATCATTCCATTCTTGGGCAATTTGCATAGTTTCCTGTAGCAAAACCAAGATAAAAGCAGAGCTGGATTTTCCCCTTTGTTTGGCAAGAATCTCAAGGTAATTGCCTTAGGCTTCTGCTTAAATTTGCTGGTGGAAACAGGAGGCTGGCCCTCCCAAGATCTCCCAGAATGTTATTAAGATGAAATCATTTTGTACTTTTATCTATGCCTGCTTGTTATAATGCCTGATAGAAGCAGTATGATTATTTAGACTTTACACTGTATTTACTTGGAGTGAGTGAGTCTTCATCAAGTCACTGTCTTCCAATAAAGTGAACTCTGTCATTCACAAGTGTTTACTGAGTGCCTTCTATGTGTTAGGCATCGTGCTGTATCAAAGAGATGGTCTCTGTTCTTCAACAGAATGAAGCTTTTATCTCCCTCCCCAAACCCTACGATCCAGGTAAACCAGATTGTACACTAGTGTCCAAATATGTAGCATGCACCTTGGACCTCTCTCAACGACTTCCTTTATGCCCTGAATATCTTCGTCCCACTTCTCTTTCCTTTTGGGCTATCTCAAGTGGCTTCTCCTCCAAACTTTTTTTTTTTTTTTTAAGATTTTATTTTTAAGTAATCTCTCCACCCAATGTGGGGCTTGAACCTATAACCCAGAGATCAAGAGTCACATGCTCTACTGACTGAGCCAGCCAGAAGCCCCCATAAGCTTTTTTTACATCATGACCAGTAAGCTCCTGGTCTAAAGATGTTCAACATCCTTATTTATTAGGGAAATGCAAATAAAACATGCAAATAAAAAAATACAAATAAAATAGTGAGTTGAGCAGACAGCTTCTCCTCTGGTGTCCTGCCTGCCCCTCCCTTGTGGTGTATTCAATAAGCTTCTCTCTCCTTTAAAAAAAAAATAGCGAGGGGTGCCTCGTTAAGCACTGCCTTCAGCTCAGGTCATGATCCCAGGGTCCTGGGATCAAGCCCCACATTGGGCTCCCTGCTCGGCGGGAAGCCTGCTTCTCCCTCTCCCACTCCCCCTGCTTATGTTCCCTCTCTCGCTGTCTCTCTCTCTGTGTCAAATAAACAAATAAAATCTTTTTTAAAAAACCAGTGAGTTGAATGGTGGCCTCAAGAAGTTATGTTCACATCCTAATACCTGGAACCTGTGAATGTGACCTTATTTGGGAAAAGGATCATTGCAGATGTTATTAAGTTAAGGACCTTGAGATGAGATCATTCTGAATTAGCCAGGTAGCCTTAATCCAATGATGTATCTTTTTAAGAGAAGAGGAGAAGACACAGAGTCAGAGAAGGCCATGTGAAGGTAGAGGTAAAGAGTGGAGTTATGTGGCCATAAGCCAGGAAACACCGGCCAGAAGCTGCCAGAGGCAAAACAAGATTCTCCCCACGAGACTCTGGAGGGAACACAGCTCTGCCGACACCTTGATTTTGGACTCTGGCCTCCAGAATAAATTTCTGTTTTTTTTTAAAGATCCTCAATTTGTAGTTATTTGTTATAGCAGCCATAGAAAACTAACACACCATACAACCCAACAATTCTACTCCTTGGTATATATCCAAGAGAACTGAAAATATGTCCACACAAAAATACATACATGAATGTTGATAATAGTGTTATTCATAATAGCATCAAAGTTGACACCCAAATGTCCATCAACTAATGAATGGATAAACAAAACGTGGTAGAGCCATACAATGGAATAGTATTCAATCCCGAAAAGGAATGAAGTACTGATAGACGATACAAGGTGCGTGGGAAACATTATGCTAAATGAAAGAAGCCAGTCACAAAAGACTACATGTTATAAGATTCCATTTACACGAACTGTCCAGAAGAGTTAAATCTATACCAACAAAAAGCCAATGAGTTGTTGCCTAGGGTAAGAGTAGACTGGGTGGGGGAATAAGGACAGCAAGGGAGCTGGGGGGTGGGGAGTGAACTGTTTATTCATTATATTCATTATTTATTATAAACAATGAGCAATTATGAAAGATAATTATTTTAGATCTACCCAATTACCATTGAGACAGCAAACCTAATACCAGGAAAAGTAGCTCCAAAATCACTTATTAACCTTGGTCTTTCATGCTGTGTTCTAAGAAATGCATTTTGCAGGTTGATGGGTGGATTTCCTAATCACCATTTTAAATCCTAACCCTTTTCCTGAGGGGAAAAACTTGGCACCTAACAGGTTTCTCTCTGGGTTTATTCTCTCTACCCACTTCGATGCACTAAGATGCACGGAAACGGCATCCTTAGTTTGTTGGGGAGTGCCTGATAGAAACGTAACTTCACTTCCTGACAGCGTTAGCATTTCTCAGCTTCTTTCCCCTCTCCAAAAGTAGAGTCTTGTGGTGGCCGGTGACAGAGCCAGAGGGGGAACGTCGTGTACAAAGCCAGAGTCTCGGAGGGCTCATGGGAAGGGAGCCTGCCTCTACCCCACTCCACCCATGCACAGAGGTCATTTTGCTCAGATCCAGAGCCCAGTGGGAGTAGTCCTGAGATGTCCTGCTCAGTGTGACTTCAGGGGATCGATGTGAGGTCACCGAGCTTGTAGAGCTGATTTAAATGTTAAGGTCCCGGGGCGCCTGGGTGGCTCAGTTGGTTAAGTGTCTGACTCTTGATTTCATCTCAGGTCATGATCTCAGGGCTGTGAGGTCGAGGCCCGTGTCAAGCTATGGGCTAGGCGTGGAGCCTGCTTAAGATTCTCTCTCTCCCTCTCCCTCTGTCCCTCCCCATTTCCTCTCTTAAAAAAAAAAACAAAAAACTGTTCAGGTCCTTATAAGCATAGCGTTAGGAATGCTGTAGCCACCTGAGCCCACCTGCAGGTCAATGAAGGGGACCCAGGAAGCTCCGTGTGGACTGCAGTCCATCCTTTCAACTGCCCCTCTGGAGCCTGTCCAGCGGAACTGACCCTTGCCACCCAAACCTGGCTAGAATCTCTCTGGTCAGAATGGCTGATTTAGGCATGGGCATCGGACCCAAGCAGGTGAAACAGAACACCCACGGAAGCCTCCTAGGAAAGGGATACCCCTTTTCCTGGTGGTGTAGGCTTGGAGCAAGCAGGCCCTGGTTTGGAAGAAGGCAACTTAAGAGTGAAAGTCAGTCTCTATCACTTACTAGCTATTGAAGCTTCTGGAATCCTGGTTTCCTATCTATATAATGAGAATAATAGTACAACCTCCACAGAGCTATGGTAAGGATGAAACCGAATCATGCGACACACAATCACTGTGAGACAGCAAGCACAGTTGCTAGCCCCTAAGAGTCAGTCGGCAATGACACCTGTTTGGAAAGAATGCCATGAGGAGCCTTTGGCAGGGGGCAAGTAGCTTGTCCAAGGACACTGGTGCGACTTTAAAATTTCTCATCCTAGAATCACCTTTCTGGCCCAACTTACATCTGCGCTTCTGCGGATGCTGCTGCGCTTTAAATGAATGAGTAATATAAATGCAGAACACTCATGTCATTTCATTACTATGATTAATTAACCCACTTAAAAAATACCTACCAGAATCTGTTGGTGTTGTTTTTCGACTTTGTAGCCTCCAAAATGCAGTATGCCAGGTTTTGCCTGTATGACCTTATTGTTCAGAACTTTTGCATAAACCTCTATAAAAACAATGTAGATAAGTACACCATGAGATAAGACATAAAAGAAAATATTAAATAAATGAAGATCCTATTAGTGTGGGCTCTCTTTAATTTAGGATATTTTAAGCCTATGAAAGCTTCAGACAGAGGGTACAGCTGTCAATAAGATTAATGATCTATGCCAAATGAACTGTACTGCTTCTCCCTCTATTTTTACACATCGTTTGGGAGATATTATCATCACAGTACAAATTCACATGTATTGTTTATTACCCACTAAAATACTCTGCTCTTCACATTTTGTACAAGTCTTCATCCTAAAACACGAGCTTGCAAGAGCACGCACCCTAACTTTGCTGCCCTGTATAACACCGAGATGACTTGTGATGTAATGAATACACAGTTCAAAGAATCCAAACACCAAGTGTTTCATTTCATTACCGGGTATTTACCTGTTATCACTGGATTTCCTCCAAATAGAATTACAATGTGATAGAATAATCGTAGAGCTCTGAATAATTATCGCTCTGGAGAGTAAAGTCTCCAACTGCTATTAGTGTAATGTGAATGTCTTTTTTTTTTTTTTCTTCCAGTTCTGAGAAGAAGGTTAAAACAGCCGATCTCACAAAAGTGTCCAGGTCTACAAAACTTTTCCCAGCTCTTTACGAGGCAGGAGCTGAGATGTGTAGAGGAGGTACCGAGAACCCACGACACAATTTTCTCTGTGCCTTTGGTGCTTACGCCAGGCATTTGCTAGTAATCCTCACTCCAGGCCTACGCAGTGGTATTATTTCCATTGTGCAGGTGAAGGAGCTGAGACTCAACAAGATTAAACAACCTGCCCACAGCCGGTAGTTAAAAATCAAACTCAGGTCTGCCCGATTCCAACCACTGAACTGCCTCCCTTAATACGAGTGCACTGTTCAGTTTCCTAAAAACGATGACCTTTCACCTTTGGCTATCACCAAACCCGTTAGCCACAGACACCCTCCCTCATTGCTTAGCCCACTGTGATTCTTGTAAACATCTGAAACAATTGGAGCTCTTGCTCCTCACCAAGTGACCCGACATGCTGACATTGTCATCAGCTTTGGGCCAAACCGAAGAGGGCTGGAATAGGGTCCGGATGGTTGTTTCTGGGGGATGGGCAATCTCTGTAGGTTATTAGATCATTTTCTAAGTATTGAAATGAACATTATTTGGTAAAGTTTTTAAATGCTGGGCATTTTGCTTTTGTTTTTAGGGCCGCAAAATAGACCTTAAAACAGGTATTTTTCTGTTAATGCCCCGAAAGAGTCGAGTATACTCATTTGCACTCAGTAAGTTCTACGGTGACGAAAGAGCCACACCCAAATACTACATTTCCAGCATCTGCGATAGGCCTTGAAAGATGAGTCAGGAGCAGCCTAATGTGATGGTAGAGATCTGGAGATTGGGCGACCATGACTGAACACCACCTCTCCACCCAGCTGTGCCACCTTGGGGAATTCGTTTGACCTCTCTGAATCTCAACTTCCCCACCAGTAAGATAAAAATAGAACGTTGATGTTGTGTGGATTAAGTGAGAATAACGTAGGCAAAATGATTAGCCTCTTACAGAATCACTACAGGATTTTACTAGGCTTTCCACGTGCATGGCAGGGAAAGGATGTGCATGGAAAAAGGTAAGAAGGTATAAAGTGCATGTGGTCTTGAAGGAGCAGGAGTAACGGTGTGATTGGAGCTGGGGATGAGCAGTGCACAGTGTGGGGATGGAGCTGGGTGGACAGGCTTGCATCCACAGCAGAGGGGGCCAAATGTCAAGTGAAGGAATTGCAACTCTCTTCCAAATGCAAGGGAACCACTGAGAGTATCTTAGCAGAATAGGGACAGGGCCAGCCATGATTGCACAAAGGAAACTGATGGGAGTGTGAAGGGTGGCCCCGAGGAGAGCATGAGGATATCCCAGTGACCTTGCTGAGGATGAGGAATAAGGCAGTATGGACAGATAGGTAAGATGTTTGAGGAAGTAGAAGCAGCAGAACTTGGTGACTCACTTACACCACAAGAATCTATCACGAGTGCATGGACCTAAATAGAACCATTGTTCTTTTTTTTTTT
>NW_027683558.1:0-371 GCF_054177405.1 Leptonychotes weddellii | reverse complement strand
GGGATGCTATTCTAAGAAAGGATAATGCCCCATTAAAAATTAGTCTCCTATTATACAAGGAACTTTTAGTTTGTAAATGAGTGGGAGTGTGGGATCCTCTACAGACTTGGCTATGAAAAATCTCCATTATGGACCTTTCCCTACACCCACTTCCTTTCTCTCTGGGATGCCAGAAAGAAGGCGCTAGGGGATGGCTGAGCCATGAAATAGAAATTGGCTAGGTCTCTAAGCCACCTCAATAAACAGTCATCCAAATAGAAATGTTTGTGCTGAATATGCCTGCATTGGAATATACTAAAATGAGTGTTTATTAAGCAATCAGCTTTCCCTAACTAATACACCAATTGAAAAATAATGTTTTCTTATCATTG
>NW_027683557.1:0-371 GCF_054177405.1 Leptonychotes weddellii | reverse complement strand
CATGTTGCAAATGGAAAGATTTCATTCTTTTCTATGGCTGAATAATATTCCATTTTATCTGTCATCTATCTATCTATCTATCTATCTATCTATCTATCTATCTACCTACCTATCTATCTATCACCTATCTATCTTTCTTCAATTATTTTACATTTGTTGAAGTTTGTTCTATGGCCCAGGTTATCGTCTGTCTTGGTGTACGTTCAAGGTCACTTAAAAAGAATGTGTATTCTGCTATTGTTGTTCTTCCTAGTACCTTTCAATTTTTTTTCTTTGTTTCTAGTTTTCAGAGAGTTGCTTATGATCTTGGCATGGATTTCTTTGGATTTATCCCATTTAGGGTTCATTCAGCTTCTTGACTATTTTTTTTT
>NW_027683556.1:0-371 GCF_054177405.1 Leptonychotes weddellii | reverse complement strand
GGGAACTTTGTCCAGCGTGGATCACACATATGGCCCAAGACAAACCTAGAAACCTGGGGGACGGGTTGCTGGGTCAGGTGTTCATGGGATACAGCTGAATCCTCAGGTGGGTGGGAATCACGGTCAAGGAGGGTAGCGAGTGGGAGGAAGCCAGAGGGCGGGGGGGCGGGCAGGCTGTCAGCAGGAGGTAGGTAAGATCAGGGCGGAGCCAGTGGTCCAGGAAGAGGATACTCAAGACCAGCAGAAGCACCCTTCACCCCTCTGCCTGCAAGCATCCTTAGCGGTCTAAATCAACCCAAGGGACCAGTGCCCGCCAGCTACCAGCTGACTCCATCACTCAAAACAAATGGCATTTTCTGGGCTCCAAATAC
>NW_027683555.1:0-371 GCF_054177405.1 Leptonychotes weddellii | reverse complement strand
ACGACCTGTAAGATCATGACCTGAGCTGAAATCAAGAGTCAAACGCTTAACCGACTAGGCCACCCAGGTGCCCCAGGTCGTCACCCCGTTATTGAGCCCATACAATACAAACAGGATCTAGATTGTTATTCCCAGGGCTTTCAGCAACTTTTGAAAAAGTACCACGAGAGAATTTTGTGGCCTGGCAGATGGCTTCATGGCTCTCTCTGCCCTCAGTCTGTGGTTAAGTCCCAGAAGCAAGTCCCAGTTCAAGCCTTTCAGCCACTGGGCGTGTGACCCTCCTCCCCCAAGCAGAAGACATAAGGAAACTGGAGGGGTGTTGCAGGTTTCCAAGGGAACCGTTTCTCTCAGGATACGTGAAAGACCCCCGT
>NW_027683554.1:0-371 GCF_054177405.1 Leptonychotes weddellii | reverse complement strand
TTTGTTCTCTGCCACCTTTCCCTGGTGGCTTTCCATGTGTCTTCCGTGAGTCAGAGCAGAAGAGACCATTTCCAACCCTCTGCCTCAGAGCAGAGAGACCATTTCCAACCCTCTGCCTCAGAGCAGAGAGACCGCAGTCTGTTCTTCAGTGAGCTCTCCGGGCCACACCGTCTCCGTTTCTGTCCGTGCTGCTATAAACTGCAGCGGCCTGGGTTGTGCGCCCCTCTGCAGCGCTCCCAGTCCTGCCTCCAGGTCAGAGCACGTCTCTGCCCTTTGTGCTTCTAAAACCATCAGCCGCTCCCAGTTCACCTGCGTGCGACCCCGCCGCTCCGGGTTTCCGTCCCGGGGGCTGCAGTTCCAGCACATGCGAC
>NW_027683553.1:0-371 GCF_054177405.1 Leptonychotes weddellii | reverse complement strand
TATATGGTTGCGCTTGGGGACTTCCGCAGCATGGCCGCCCACCAGATGGAACTGGAGGAAGAAAGACAAGGCTCTGCATCCCTCAGAGGAACCTTCCTTCCCCTAAGAAGTGAGACTCATTCAGGTCCTGAGTGGGGGAGGTAATGGAGTCGGAAGTCCTGTCTTCTCCACTCTGAGCCTCTTGGTGCCTCTCTGCCTCACAGACTTATAAAAGGTACTAGGTAGGTGTTGTCATACCCCTGATCGCCTTTCATCATCATGACCACCTGGGTGACAGAGGAAGGGGGCAGGTGTTATCATCCCCATTTTACACACAAGGAAACTGAGGCTCAGACGAGGTCACGGGCTGCCCACAGACGAGACGACCATTC
>NW_027683552.1:0-371 GCF_054177405.1 Leptonychotes weddellii | reverse complement strand
TTAAAAGCTTATCAGGTACCAGATATATTTCTTCTAATCCTTAAAATGGTTCTTTCCTATTCTGCAGAGCAGGAAGTCAAGGCCCAGAGAAGTGAAGTAATCTGCCCAAGATGAGACAGCTAAGAAATGCAGAAGCCAGGATTCAAATTCAGTTTCTCAGCCTCCAAACCTCAAGCTTTAAAAATTTTTTTTTTTTTTTAAGATTTTATTTATTTGCGAGAGAGAGAATGAGAGACAGAGAGCATGAGAGGGAGGAGGGTCAGAGGGAGAAGCAGACTCCCTGCTGAGCAGGGAGCCCGATGCGGGACTCGATCCCGGGACTCCGGGATCATGACCTGAGCCGAAGGCAGTCGCTTAACCAACTGAGCCAC
>NW_027683551.1:0-371 GCF_054177405.1 Leptonychotes weddellii | reverse complement strand
GTCACAAAGGACAAATGCTGGAGGAGTCCCCTTCTATGACACACCTGGAGCAGTCAGATTTGCAGAGACAGGAAGTCAAAGGGGGGCTGTCCGGGGCAGGGCGTGGGAAGAATGGAGCATCGGTGTTTAATGGGGACAGGGTTCTGGAGATGGGTGGTGGTGATGGTTGCACAGTAATGCAAATATACTTCACACCCTGAGCTGTGCACTTAAAAATGGTTAGGATGGTAAATTTTGCGTGTATTTTACCGTAATAATGTATTGAGGAGGTTCAGGGTCACATCATTATAAACTCGCCAAACCCCTAGAATGTGCAATAGCAAGAGAGAAGCCTCATGTAAACCATGGACTTTGGGTGATGATGCCCCTAC
>NW_027683550.1:0-371 GCF_054177405.1 Leptonychotes weddellii | reverse complement strand
AAGGAATAGGAAATTATGATAAATCTTATATAAATCTGTGATAAATCTATATAAAAATCTATGATAAATCTATATATATATGATAAATCTATATAAACATTAAAAAACATTCATGAAGAGGTTTGATAATATATTAGTATGAGGTAGCTGTATTACATATATATTTATTAATATATTAAATATTATAATTATAACATTATATAATATGAATGGGAAAATTAGTCAATAAGGTGCTCTCTTAAAAATACGCACATCTGGGCGACTGGGTGGCTCAGTCGCTAAGCATCTGCCTTCAGCTCAGGTCATGATCCCAGGGTCCTGGGATCGAGCCCCGCATCGGGCTCCCTGCTTGGCAGGAAGCCTGCTTCTCC
>NW_027683549.1:0-371 GCF_054177405.1 Leptonychotes weddellii | reverse complement strand
GGGGCTGTAAAGAACCCTCAAGAGTTGACACTTTGGGGTCTAAAGCCAGAGTCCACAGGTTAAGAGAAGTAACATGTTTCCCTCTTGGAAAAGACGATCAACAGAACTGCAGAGGCAGGGGGAGAGAACTACTTTTTTTTGGTATGTGCTTTCCAGACAGAAATGCATGCACGTAATGGGGACACTGCTTCCAACCTGAGCATCTGAGTGCAAGGCCAAGGTGAGCTGGGGTTAAAGCCGAGGCATCTCTTCTCTCTTTAATGCTTCTGTTTAATGCTTTCTGTTGAACACCCCGAGAGTGCATTTCTGTGAACTTCTCCCACTGGACAGGGAGTCAAAGCCTGTGACCACACCTCACCCTGCTCAGGAGT
>NW_027683548.1:0-7299 GCF_054177405.1 Leptonychotes weddellii | reverse complement strand
TCTCGCAAATAAATAAATAAAATCTTTTAAAAAAAAGAAAATGGGGCGCCTGGGTGGCTCAGTTGGTTAAGCGACTGCCTTCGGCTCAGGTCATGATCCTGGAGTCCCGGGATCGAGTCCCACATCAGGCTCCCTGCTCAGCAGAGGGTCTGCTTCTCCCTCTGCCCTCTTCCCTCTCGTGCTCTCTGTCTCTCATTCTCTCTCTCTCAAATAAATAAATAAAATCTTTAAAAAAAAAAATGTATCTCTTAATACCATACACAAAAACTAATTCTAGTTGCATTGATGGCCAAAATGTGAAGGGTAAAACTTTAAAATGTTAAGAGGAAAATATAAGAAAGTATCTGTCTTATCTCAGGTCTTGTATACATTAACTTAGCAATAAGTTAAAAATAGAAATAAGACAGGGTGAAGGGATAGGATGTGATGGAAAGGGGTTTGCCATTATAGACAGGGTAGTCCGGGCAAGGCCCCTCTGAGCAAGTCATATTTGATTTGTCACATGAAATAATGGGGCAGATCATGCAATTTCTGAGAGTGGAGCATTCCAGGCTGTCTGAACAGCACCCGCAAAGCCCTGTGAGAATGTGCTTATTGAGTTACAGAAACAGCAAATAGGGTAGTGCGGCAGGAACTGAGTGAACAAGATGATAAGAAGTGAAGTTTATGAGTAAGCAGGTTAGGTTATGTAGGATCTCAAAGGCCGTGGTAAGAAATTTGGAGTTAATTTGAGGTGTCATAGGGAGATAGGACATGCTTTACGTTTTTAAAGGATCACCCAGACCACTCTGAGGAGAACACAATATAGGAGTATGAGTGGAAGAAGGAGGGTTGATTAGGGAGTTGACACAGTAATCAAGGCAAGATGTGGCCATAGCTTGGAGTTGGGTGGTGAGGAGTGTTTAGATTATGGATATGTTTTAGAGGCAGAGGCAGTAAAATTTGGTGATGATTTAGATGTGGGTATGAGAGAAAGAAAAGAGTCAATTATGACACCAAAGTTTTTGTCCCGAGCAACTGGAAAACTTAAGTTGCCTCTTTACTGAAACAATGATCTGAAATAGCAGCTAACACACTTGCCAGCTGTATTTTTTTTTTTTTTTTTTTTGGTAAGTGTTCTGCATCTATTTGCCTATAACTATTGAATAGGGGAGACTGGAAAAAGAACAAGTTGGGAGTGAGGAATCAAGAGTTTGTTGTTGTTTTTAAATGTACTATGTCTGGGGCGCCTGGGTGGTTTAGTTGGTTGGGCAACTGCCTTCGACTCAGGTCATGATCCTGGAGTCCCAGGATCGAGTCCCACATTGGGTTCCCTGCTCAGCAGGGAGTCTGCTTCTCCCTCTGACCCTTCCCCCTCTCATGCTCTCTCTATCTCATTCTCTCAAATAAATAAATAAAATCTTTAAAAAAAAATAAATGTACTATGTCTGATAAACTTCTTAGATTTCCAAATAAAGATGTTGTGTAGACTGGATATACCAGTTTGAAGTTCAGAGGAGAGATTCAGTCTGGCAATATGAATTTGGAAGTTATCAGTGTATATATTGTATTTAAAGCTATAGAACTGGGGCGCATTGCCATGCGGGCTGACCCGGGACTTGTCATCATGGTGGACACGAAAGAGCATCCAGCAATAAGCATCTGGGGGCACAGTCAGAGGAGGTTCCTGCAGGGACTACCTCACTTGAAGTAGGAGGGAGAACAAAGACTAAGAGTTCATAGGCCCCAGTTTAGGGAACATTTAACAATTATCAGGCTGTGAAAGGCAGTGAGAATATTTTAGATTCTATCGTGTCCTCAGGCAGTGAAGATGAAGAAAGGGGGGATGGGTGTGAGATATGTTTTGGAAATGACTCATATGATGTGGAGGATGAGATTTCTGGTTTGAACAACTAGGTGGATAGTGGTGAGCTAGAAAACTGCTGGAAGAGGAGGGAATAAGGGTGAGTGAGGTAGATAATGAATTGTTTTGTGTATGTTGAATGGAGGTTTATGCTGGGTGGAGGTGTTTAGTGAGTTGGACATGTGGATTTGGAGCTCATTCATTTATTTTTTCTTTTTTTTTAAAGATTTTATTTATTTATTTATTTGACAGAGAGAGACACAGTGAGATAAATTTATAGCATAATGTAGAAGATAAGTGCTCTGAGAAATACAAAGCTTGTAGAGTACCTGAGTGGCTCAGTCAGTTAAGTGGCTGCCTTCGGCTCAGGTCATGATCCCAGGACCCTGGGATCGAGCCCCACATCGGGCTCTCTGCTCAGCAGAGAGCCTGCTTCTCTTCCCTCTGCTGCTCCCCCTGCTTGTGCGTACTCTCTCTCTCTGTCAAATAAATAAATAAAATATATAAAAAAAAATACAAAGCTGGGAAAAGAGGTAAAGCAGGGGTGGGGTGGGGTGATGATTTCTGTTTAAAGTTGCGTAAGGAAGGAAGGCTTCACTGAGAAGGACATAAAAGAATTGAGGAATGAATATCTGGGGGAGGAGCATTCCAGGAGAGCGAATAGCAAGTGCAAAAGCCCCAAGCATGCCTGGCAGGTTCAAGAAACGGTAAGGAGGCTCACCTACTGAAGCTTAGTGAGGGAGAGAGTAGTTGAACATGATGGGGTCATTGAACATGGTCATAGGGCCTTGTAATTGTTGAAAGTCTTTTGCCTTTTACCCTGAGCTTTTGACAGAGATCTCTACTGAACATACGTATAGGTTTGGGCATCATTTGCATATGGGTGGTTATAGAAACCATGGAAATATTTCTAGCACAGGCATTTAGTTAGTTGGAGACACGAAGTAGAGTCCTCTTCTACAAAGACTACTCAGGATTCTTTCAGCAAGATACCCTTCTTCTGTTTGTGATTCTCTAAGGACAGAGGTGTTTCATTAATTGAAACTTTCTGTTAGCTAACCCAGGATCATCACCCTGATCATCTAGTGGATAATGTGGTTAACAGTAGAGATACTATTAATTCTGTCTTCTCTGTCTGCCAGCAAATCCTGTTATGTTTACTAACCATTTTCAGATGTTCCGTTCTTGATTGTTACTGCCATTTCACTTATGTATCAGACATTTATTCAGTGCCACATACATCTGAAACAAAGTACTGACCTCAGATCTGTTAGCATGAGGGTTTGAAAAGAGCTTTGTTTACACGAATGATTACACTGTGTTCAGGCTTCTAATGACTGTAGCTGGTGTTAATCCCCTATTCTCTCTAATTCCTTTTATACTTGTTGGAAGGTTAACACTCAACTGATTTGACTTCCCAGCTAGTTTTTTTTTTTTTTTAGTGGTTGCTCTGGGACTTACAATTCACATTTTACCTTAAAACAACCTAGTGATCTCATTCAGGTATATACCAATTTGATTTCAGTATAGCTCTGTTCCTTTTCCCTTTAGTGTTATTATTCTCGTACAAATTACGTATTTATATATCACAAGCCCATTACTATGATTTTATAATTATTGCTTTATACATTGTCTTTTAAATTAGATAGGAAAATAAAATTACATATATACATTTATACTGTCTTTTATACTTACCTATGTAGTTACTTTTACTGTTGCTCTTTATTTCTTCCTGTGGATTCTAGTTACTGTCTACTTTCCTTTCGCGTCTCTAGTAGAACAGGTCTGTTAGGGATGAATGCTTTCAGTTTTTGTTTATCTGGGAGTGTCTTCATCTCTCCTTTGTTTTAAAAGGATAGTTTTGCTGGATGTAGGATTTTTGGTTAACAGTCTTTTTCCTTCAGCATTTTGAATACTAAGTGTGGATCATTTTGCGTTTATCTTACTTAGACTTTTTTGAGTTTCTTGGATGTATTTTTCATCATTTGGGGGCAATTTTTGGCCATTATCTCTTTAGTTTCCCATTATGTGTGTGTCTGTATACTTGATGTTTTGAATGCTTCATGGTTTGTTCTCTGAGGCTCTGTTCATCTTTCTTCATTCTTTTTTTTTTTAAGATTTTATTTATTTATTTGACAGAGAGAGAAATACCGAGAGCAGGAACACAACCAGGGGGAGTGTGAGAGGGAGAAGCAGGCTTCCTGCCAAGCAGGGAGCCCGATGCGGGGCTCGATCCCAGGCCCCTGGGATCATGACCTGAGCCGAAGGCAGATACTTAATGACTGAGCCACCCAGGCGCCCCCATTTTTCTTCATTCTTTTTTCTTTCTGTTCCTCAGACAGGATAATCTCAATGAACCTATCTTTGATTTTGCTGATTCTTCTGCCAGCTCAAATCTGCTGTTGAGCCTATCTAGTGAATTTTTCTATTTAGTTGTTATACTTTTCAACTACAGAAAATCTTTTTTTCTTTTTTTAAAGATTTTATTTATTTATTTGAGTGAAAGAGAGAGCACAAGTGGGGTGAGGGGCAGAGGGAGAAGCAGACTCCCTGCTGAGCAGGGAGCCTGATGCTGGGCTCAATCCTGGGACTCCAGGATCATGACCTGAGCCAAAAGCAGACGCTTAACCTACGGAGCCACCCAGGTGCCCCAGTCTTTCTTTTTTTTCATACAATTTCTATTGCTATTGCTACTCTCTATTTGATGAGGCATTGTTTTTATACTTTATCTTAATTCTTCAGACATGGTTTTCTTTAGTTCTTTGAAGTATTTAGAACAGCTTATTTAAAGTCTTTGTCTAGGGGCACCTGGGTGGCTCAGTTAAACGGCTGCCTTTGGCTCAGGTCATGATCCCACGGTCCTGGGATCGAGCCCCACATCGGGCTCCCTGCTCAGCGGGGAGCCTGCTTCTCCCTTTCCCTCTGCCTGCTTGTGCTCTTTCTCTATCTGTCAAATAAATAAATAAAATCTTTAAAGTCTTTGTCTAGTAAACCCAGCATCTAGACCACCTCAGGTACAGTTTTGTTGACTGCTTTTTTCCCCTGTATATAGACCATACTTTCCTCTTTATTTGTGTATCTCATAATTTTTTCTGAAAACTGAGCATTTAAAATAATGCGGCAGGGGCGCCTGGGTGGCTCAGTTGTTAAGCGTCTGCCTTCGGCTCAGGTCATGATCCCAGGGTCCTGGGATCGAGCCCTGCATCGGGCTCCCTGCTTGGCGGGAAGCCTGCTTCTCCCTCTGCACTCCCCCTGCTTGTGTTCCCTCTCTCGCTGTGTCTCTCTCTTCAAATAAATAAATCAAATCTTTAAAAAAAAAAAAATAAAATAAAATAATGCGGCAATCTGCAAATCAGATTCTCCCATCCCTCCTGTTGGTTTCTTGTTGCTGTTAATTTAGTGACTTTCCTGGATGAAATATCTGTAGAGCCTCTCTTCTTTGTTGTATATGGCCATTGAAGTCTCTGCTTGGTTAGTTTAGTGGTTAGCTGATGATTAGCCAGAGATTTTCTTAGATGTCTTGAACCAGTAAATTATCCAGCCTTTGCCAAGGGCGTTCTGTCTGTACGTTTGCATATACTTTCAATGTTCCCAGCAGGCAGTTTACAACTTTGCCTTAGCCATTACTTCCTGCTTGCACAGAAGTAAGAGATCAGGGCCCTTTCCTGGGTATGTGCAGAGCCTGCAAATGCATGTGCCCTTCTAGATACCCAAGAATATGTCAGAGCTTTCCAAAATCCCATACAGACCTCTCATGCCTGGACATTTATGGTTTTTTGCTCAGTGTCCTATTGGCCTCCAGCTGGTATCACTGCCTTAGGCCATGGGGATGTTAAACACTGCCACTGACTGTTTTTTGAAAAATGTCCAAAGGATAGGGCTGTTCGCACAGAACCTGCTCTGAGTCAGGCCAAATAAAGATAAGGAGAATGGAGTTTCTTGGTGCTGTCAGTCAGATTGCATACTAACAGCTTTCTGGGGATGGGGCTTTTAGGGAGCTCCAAATTTGTTCTGTCTTTTCTAGTAGCTGCTAGGCTGCTTGCTGGTTTTCATAGCTACTGTGGTTATGAGGCTCTTGGTTTTCAGGGCTAAGTCAAAGCTGGGGAGAGGGAAGTGGGAGTCAGGCTAGTTAAAATGCCACAATACTCACTGATCTTACTTAGCAAGATTCAGCTGGGTTTTGTTTTTATTTATTTATTTATTTCACAGAGAGAGACAGTGAGAGAGGGGACACAAGCAGGGGAGTAGGAGAGGGAGAGGGAGAAGCAGTCTCCTCATGAGCAGGGAGCCCGATGTGATGTGGGGCTCAATCCCAGGACCCTGAGATCAGACCCAGGCTGAAGGCAGACACTCAACCGACTGAGCCACCCAGGCGCCCCTCAAGTTTACCATTTTAACATTTCTAAAGGATATAGTCAGTGACATTAAGTACATTCGCATTGTTCTACAACTATCACCACCATCTGTCTTCAGAACTTTTTCATTTTCCCAAACTGACACTCTATACCCATTAGTGATAATTCCTCATACTTCCCTCCCTCGGCCCCTGGAAACACCATCTGACTTTCTATCTCTGAATTTGACTGCTGTAGGTAAAGTGGAATCATACAATGTTTTCCTTTTGTGTTTAACTTATTTCACTTAGCATACTGTCTCAGGACTCATCTGTGTTGTAACATATGTCAGAATTTCATTCCTTATTAAGGCTGAATAACATATTCCACATTTTATCTTTCCATTCACCTGTTGATGGATATTTGTGTTGTTTTTACCTTTTGGCTATTGTCAATAATGCTGCTGTGAACATGGGTGTACAAATATGTGTTTGAGTTCCTGCTTTCAATTCTTTTGGGTATATATCCAGAAGTAGAATTGCTGGATCATGCGATAATTCTGTTTTTAATTTTTAATTTTTCTAAAGTATGGAGCCCAGTGTGGGGCTTGAACCTACAACCCTCAGATCAAGACATGAGCTGAGATCAAGAGTCGGATGCTTGCAGTGCCTGGATGGCTCAGTCGGTTGGGTGGCCGACTCTTGATTTTGGCTCAGGTCATGATCTCAGGGTCCTGGGGCTCGACCTGTGTTGTGCTCTGCACTCACTGGGGAGTCTGCTTGAGAATTCTCTCTCCCTCTCCCTGTGCCCCTCCCCTGTACATGCACTCTCTCTCTCAAATAAATAAATAAATCTTTTTAGGGGCACCTGGGTGGCTCAGTCGTTGGGCGTCTGCCTTCGGCTCAGGTCATGATCCCGGGGTCCTGGGATCGAGCCCCGCATTGGGCTCTCTGCTCAGCGGGAGGCCTGCTTCTCCCTCTTCCATTCCCCCCTGCTTGTGTTCCCTCTCTCTCTGTCTCTCTCTCTGTCAAAATAAATAAATAAAATCTTTAAAAAAAAAAAAAATTACCTTTGGGGCGCCTGGGTGGCTCAGTCGTTAAGTGTCTGCCTTCAGCTCAGGTC
>NW_027683547.1:0-371 GCF_054177405.1 Leptonychotes weddellii | reverse complement strand
GAACCAAAGTTAACCAAAATATCTTTAAAAAATGTCCCTTTTGCGTGACTTGTGTAATGAGGAGCATCTGTATGCTTCACTGGCTGATTCTAAATTCTAGTAACTTGTTTACTTAGGGAGATTTCATAATAATGTAACTTAATGATGCATACAGTACAGATAAGTGATTCACTTTTCCAAGGTTTTTTGTTTTGTTTTTAGTATGCTGTGTCCTCTGCCTAGAATATTATTCATAGTAAAGACTGTCAAAAGTCAGAAACAAACCCTTGAGATTGCCTAGTGAAAATCTTTTATTTATAGATGAAAAAATAGATTTAATAACAAAACCAGGGTGAGAACACAGTTTTCAACTCTCAATCCTTTGTTCTTTT
>NW_027683546.1:0-371 GCF_054177405.1 Leptonychotes weddellii | reverse complement strand
TATTCTTTGTTTGGCCAGAATATAATTTGAGGGTCAGTGTGTTTTCAGTGCATGATATTAGGGGGCAAATGATGTTTGTCCCAGTTTTGGTGTGTTAACTTTGATCACTTGATGAAGGTAATGTACACCAGTAAAGTTAACTGTGTTTCCCTTTGCAATTAATCACTTAATTGTGGGGCTGTATTTTCATCTAAGCTTCGATAGAACATGAAACATTTACAGTGCATGAAGTAAGCCACATACATTATGAAAAAAAGTCAAAGTTTTATTTGTCCTGAAACAGTTTAAATGTTAAACTATTTATTTGGTCATTAAAACAGACACAAAAATTAAAATACAAACGGTGAGCCGCATGTCCCAGAGAGAGTTTT
>NW_027683545.1:0-371 GCF_054177405.1 Leptonychotes weddellii | reverse complement strand
TAATGGTCGTTTAGGCCAGGCTGTTAGCAGTGGAAATGTCAGTGGCTAGATTTTTAATCTAGTTTGATGGTACAATAGATAAGATTTGCTGATAACAGAATGTAGGGTATGAAATAAAGACTGTCTAGGTTTTGGGGCTGAATGACTGAAAGAATTAAGTTGTCATTTACTGGGGCGCCTGGGTGGCTCAGTTGGTTAAGCGACTGCCTTCGGCTCAGGTCATGATCCTGGAGTCCCGGGATCGAGTCCCGCATCGGGCTCCCTGCTCAGCGGGGGGTCTGCTTCTCCCTCTGCCCTCTTCCCTCTCGTGCTCTCTGTCTCTCATTCTCTTTCTCTCAAATAAATAAATAAAATCTTTAAAAAAAAAAAAA
>NW_027683544.1:0-371 GCF_054177405.1 Leptonychotes weddellii | reverse complement strand
TGGGGATTCCGCAGGAAGGAGAAGGTCCCCGACTCGCAGGGACATGCGGGTGGCCGGGCGGGTCCCCCTTCACCGCGGGGGCGGGGCCGCGCTGTCCTTTCCGACCCCGAAGCGACGTGCGGTGCCGGGAACTTCCCCGGCCGCGGGGCTGCTCACTTCCCCGCGCCCACCAGGGATAAAAGCGGTTCTCCCGGCTCCGGGAGCCACAGAATCCGCTCCGCCAGCTCGCGCTCCAGCTCGCCAGCTCCAGGCCCCGCCGCCCCGACTCTCCGAGCTGAGCCCCATGGCCCGCGCCGCCACCGCCGCCGCACCCCGCGCTCTCCGGCTCCTCGGCGCCGCGCTGCTGCTCCTGCTGCTGGTCCCCGCCGGCC
>NW_027683543.1:0-371 GCF_054177405.1 Leptonychotes weddellii | reverse complement strand
AAAAAAAAAAAAATAAGTGGTTTTTGTTGTTATTATTGTTGCTAATTCACAATGATAGTTGGAGATTCTTTATGTCCAATGTGTTGATATATTTACACATTGTATTTATGCCCTGTACTTGGTATGCTAACCATGCTTTAAGAGTAAACATCACAGACAGCATTTCTGTTTGGGTTTTTTTTTTTTTTAAAGATTTTATTTATTTATTTGAGACAGAGAGAATGAGATACAGAGAGCATGAGAGGGAGGAGGGTCAGAGGGAGAAGCAGACTCCCTGCCGAGCAGGGAGCCCGATGCGGGACTCGATCCCGGGACTCCAGGATCATGACCTGAGCCGAAGGCAGTCGCTTAACCAACTGAGCCACCCAGGC
>NW_027683542.1:0-371 GCF_054177405.1 Leptonychotes weddellii | reverse complement strand
ACATCGGGGTGCACGTACCCCTTCGGATCCCTACTTTTGTATCTTTGGGGTAAATACCCAGTAGTGCAATTGCTGGATCATATGGTAGCTCTATTTTCAACTTTTTGAGGAACCTCCATACAGTTTTCCAGAGTGGCTGCACCAGCTTGTTGGCAGCTTTTTTTTTTCCATGATGACATCATCCAGATTAGAATTATACACCAAATGATTTTTTTTCTTCCATTTGAATTATGAAAATAAATTTTTAAAAATTCACTTTAAGTTACTGGCTTTTAAAAAAATAAAGTCGAAATACAGAAGAGTGTTAAGATAGTCTAGTTTGATGGCTTAGTTTCATATCCTGTCCTGGCTAGTTTTGCAGTGGGGCCTTG
>NW_027683541.1:0-371 GCF_054177405.1 Leptonychotes weddellii | reverse complement strand
CATGGACCCCGTCTTCATCAACCTGCCTTACAGCACTAACATCTACGAGCATTCTCCTCCGGTAAGACGCTCTCTGGCCCTCGTGGGACTCCCCTCTGAGCTTCTCTTAGGGATGGGGGCCCTGTTTGGCCAGACGGGCTCTTCCTTGGCGTTTCTTACTCCCCTCAATCCCTATGCATGTCAGTGTTGGGTGTCTTAGTCCAGTGAAAGCCCAACCTCCTCTTCATACCACACCACCACGTCCCATGTCCTCACCCTCTCACTTCATCCCCAGAGGGCTCCAAGGGGTAAAAACACAAAGACTTACTAGTATAAACTAAGGGGGGCAGTTCAGAGAGATTGATGTGGGATGAGAGGGACGCCTGTGGAAC
>NW_027683540.1:0-371 GCF_054177405.1 Leptonychotes weddellii | reverse complement strand
AAAAAAAAAAAGAAAAGAAATCCTGTCAATTAAAACTTAAAATATATCTCAGGAGGGAGCGCTTTTATTTAGTTGTCTGAAGACCTTTCAGCAATGTTGGAACAGCACTAGTGAGAGAATCTGCACGATGAAAACCCTGCCATTCCCTTAGCCAAAAAAGTCCAGCCTTCAGCAATTCTTTTCTTTTGCTAATAACTTCCTTGCCCCACCTCCTTTCCAATGAACACCTTCCATTTTGTGCGACTCCACTCAAGCATCTCTCTAATTACTAGATGGGATGCTGCCCGATTCGTGAGTCACTTAATAAAGCCAATTAGATCTTCAAATGTACTCATTTGAATTTTTGTTCTCTAACAGACTGTAGATGGCAG
>NW_027683539.1:0-371 GCF_054177405.1 Leptonychotes weddellii | reverse complement strand
AGCCAAAATCCAATATGCCACATCCAAAAGGAGGTGAGAAGAACAGGAGGGCATGTGGTTTCCATGTGCTCACTCGTCTAGAACTCTACAACACCATTTCGAGATAGACCAAACTGTTCAAAAATCCACAGGGTGATGTGCATTTAATTTAAGTAACATCGGTGAGTCTTAGGGATGATAATGGCTTTTCCAATTCAGTAAGAGGGAGTCAGTTCATAACAAGCTAATGCAGCATCACAGAAAGGAGAGCCCTGGGGTGGAAGCTGGAGCACGTCTCTGACAGCCATGTAGGAGCCAATCTTGGGTCCAGTGGGGAGTCAAGCCTGGGTCACTTCATCCATCAGGTTTAAAATATACAAAGCAATGAAAAT
>NW_027683538.1:0-371 GCF_054177405.1 Leptonychotes weddellii | reverse complement strand
ACACTTGTGAAATTTTCTTGTCTAACCTGAATTTACATTCCATGGTGATAACATGGTAAATGTAGTGTTAGTAAAGTCAGTGAACACATCAAAAAAAAAAAAAAAGAAAGAAATATTGGTACCTGCAAAAGACCATTCTTTTCCTTATGAGTTTTATAAATCATATTTGATGATTAAAACAAAAATTGTAACACCATCTGACACTCAAGCTCCTGAAATTTGAAGAATTTATCCAAATATTTAAAAAATAATTAACACATTTATATAAAGTCTCTTCCAAAAACAGAAGGGGGGAAGAAATTTTCCCAACTCACTTTATGAGGTCAGTATGACCCTGATAAGAAAACCAAAGACAGTACAAAAAGGGGAAA
>NW_027683537.1:0-7300 GCF_054177405.1 Leptonychotes weddellii | reverse complement strand
TGGTTATGGCTCAATCTCTGGCTGTGGCTATGGCTCAGGATGGGGCTGTGGAAGAGGCTCCTGCTGTGGGTGTGGATATGGCTCTGGCTCTGGCTACTGTGGCTACCGGCCATTTTGCTACGGAAGATGTTACTCTTCTTGCTGCTAGACCATCAGTCTCCAAGCCCCATTTGCTTCTGAAATGACACATCTAAAGAGATGATTGATTCAAGGACCCATACCTCAAGATTTCTACATCCAGGAAATTGCATGCTTGACAGAGGCTTTGACCCCCAGGGAACATTTACTAGGATGGCATCTTGCGGTTCCAGGCTTTGTGGTATCATCTGACTATTTCCCAAATGCTGGTCTTTGTTCCCTTAATCTGGATTCTGTGTTAGGACTATGCCAGCAATCCTAACATCCCACAGTTGGACAAAAAACCCACTTTCAATAAAAATGGTTCTTTGCTTCTAACAAATCTCTGTGTTCTTGCTTGTGAATTACTCCTTTTCAGGTATTATGGCCACTCTTGAAAATCGGGCTGACAATACATTGCATGAACCTGGGGGCTCTTCCTTGATATAACACAAGCATTACTTCTCATCATGCATCACAGATAATGTCTTCTCCACCTATTTCTTGTATCCCTCATGCTCAGGCATTCACAACTCAACAGAAATCACACAGCATCTCAGAACTGTGCACTGGAAATAACCCTGAGTCTAGAATGGAGTTGGAGGGGAAAGAGAAGAAGGAATGACACTTATTCAGGAGGTTGTGACAGAAGCCCAAGAGAGTGGAAATGTGGTCTGAGTGCTGAATGGATGGATGAATGGCATGGAAGAGAAAATTTCCAGGATTAATGAGAAATTAGAAGCAGACTCAGGTGACACACGAAGAACTAAGGGAAGGATAAGTTAGAGGAAAAATGTCATATCATATCATGTGCATTTGGATGGAAGTATATATATATTTGTTTGCATATATTGGTTTGAAGAAATTGATTTAAGCCACTTTTTTGACAAATAGATTTGAATGTTTTTGTAAGGGAACTCTCCCACACACTGAAGATACCATAGCAAAATTGTAGACCACTGTCTTGCTCTCAGAGTGTTTACATTCTAAAAGGTAATAATAATAAGAAGAATTAATTAAGATACATTTAGATAGATAATTGCTATGGAAGGGATAAAGCAGCTTCCTGGGGAAGAAAGCAAAGGTTATAGTATTGGAGAAATAGTCTGGAGAGGTATTTTGGCATTTTGATTCTAATGAACTGATGCCTGTTGCAAGAAACACTGCAAAGTATGGTAGTATGTGTAAAGGCAGAAGGGAAATTCATTATGTTTTGGGTATGATCAGTAGTGTCGCAATTTTTAGTGGAAAAGAGCAAGGACTAGTGGTTAATGGCATGCTCTGGTGCCTTAATTGATGCAGATATAAGAATGGGGTGAAAAGCCCAGTCTACTATCTGAGTTTGAGAGCCTACCACTTTGTGGGTTCTGAGTTCAGTGTCCTTTCCTCATGTGACTTTCCAGATCTCTAACATTGTATCCTATAACATAGAATATCTTTTCAGGCTCAGTTTCCACGGACAGTGAAAAATGACTCACTGTCTCATCTCCATGACAATGGTCACTGCACAAAATCTGAGTCTGAGGTGCCTGGAGCTGGGAGACTCCACAGAATGGCTGTTTCCAAGGAAGATGGCTCTGCCATCAATGTATGCCCTGCAGCAAGCCTATACTCAGGATATAATGTGTTTTACTGATGAGGAAACAGAAGTTCTTGCAAGAGTTGGACACTTTTCACAGATGGAACATTTGTTAGTCAGAGCTGAGGAATGACTGCTTTGGGTAAAACTCAGTTATTCTTACAAAGAGATGAAGGCAATTCTAATAATTACCATTGGTTGAAAATATACTTATTTTTTCATTATGGCCTTTGTTTTCAAAGGCATTTTTAACAACCCAAGAATACCACTTATTAAGCATGTAAAGGGTAATTTATATTCTAAAAAAGAGTCTTCACAAACTAAAATTAACATACGTTCAAATCCGAAATATGGTGACTGAGAAAACAGTTGTGACTTTCAGCTTAGTGAAATGAGGAAATGATGATCACGTTAAAAGGGAGTTCGTTATGATAAAATTAGAGAAAGCGTGTGTGTGTGTGTGTGTGATTAATGAATGTTGGGAAAAATGAAAATATGGCTTCACATATTGGGTCACAATAAAAGTCAATACTTTCTATAGGAAATGATTTCAGCTTTAAAGCTTCTTCATGAAGTAACAATTTGTTGACCTGTTGCATGTTATAGTTGTAGTAAATTGTAAAATCATTTATTTGTTCTTTCAGTCATTTAACAAACCTTAAAATCCATGTTCCAGCTTCTTGTTAAGATTGGTGCCGCAGATAGAGGTACAAGAACACATAGTTGTTTCTTCCAATAATTAAAAATGTTCATTTGGATACAAAGTAATAAATCACACATTCCCATCCTAGCATGTGTGTTTATGGGTGTTATAGTGCTACTGAGGAAGAATTCAAGAGGGAAACCAAAATAAGTCATGACAAGAAGACTAGAAAAGGGTTAGAAATAGCTTCTAAAGGAGAACTACAAATGAGAAGAGCCATAAAGGATGAGTTGAAATTGGTCTGTTACAGGAGAGGGAAAATAAAATTCAAGGAAGAGGTATTTTAAAAAAGAAGTGAGTAAGTTGGCAGCTACTACTTAAGTAGCAACCTCTATTGGAAAATTTATAATCAGCATCACCCCCATATGGGAATTCTGAGATTCTCTTTAGCTGCATTGTCCAATATGGTAGCCACTAGAGAGATACTGTTATCGAGCACTTGAAATGTGGCTAGTCCATAATGAAATGCATTTTAAGTGTAAAATACACACTAGATTTCAAAGACTTCGTATAAAAAAAGAATGAAAACTATATCAAACAATTAAAAAACTGTTGATTATATATTGTGGTAATATTTTGGGTATATTAAATAAAATATGTTATAAAAGCAGTTCATCTGTTTCTTTTTAGGTTTTTTAAAATGTGGCTACTGGAAAGTTCTAAATTCTATGTGTTTCATGATATATTTCTATTGTACAGTTGGTTTTATAAGGTCACAACGATCTGGCCAGGGAGGACTGTAGCCAGGAAGAGAAGTCATGTTAGGCCACCAACAACCATCAAGCAATACCTCCATGTTATCCAGGTATAAGGAGTAGATCATTCTGAGATAGTAAGAACACAATAGCCAGTGCTAAAGACTTCAGAAGGTGCCTAGGAACAAAGTTTTCATCTGAGATAGTTTATTCAGTAAATGGGATTAATCAATTTGTCATCTGTTTAGGATAAAGAAAAGATAGATACCTGCCTTACATCACGCACAAAAGAAATGCCATATTGATTAAAGTTGTAAACAATGAAAGTTAATTTATTAAAGTATTAAAAGATGTTACAAACTTTCAGGAATTTTGTAAGCCAGCTAATTTGAAACTAGTCATGCTAAGAATATTTACAGCATGGAAATTGGCAAATGAGACTCCCTGTTATCAGCTGAGGTCATTAAAGAATTAACAGACCATTGCCCACATCCATCTCGTTATTGAGAATAAACTTATTTTTTTGAAAGTTTTACAATATGGATGTATTATTTATGAGCCTAAAAAAGAAAACAAATCCGTAGAAATCAATAAAAGAGGTTACAATATTGCTTTATGTCTAGAAATCTTTGGAACCTATATTAAGTTGATATCTATGTTCCCCAGTGCATGAACCATTGTATATAACTACACTCACTTTCTGCAAGATATCATTTCCTCAAGGTCATTCCAATGACTACACTTCCAGGAAGAAAATTGTGAAGATAGTGATTAAGAGTCTAGGTTCCATAGAGGGTATTATGCTAAGAGAAATAAGTCAATCATGGATGTGAGGGTGATCTGGCTGCGACATCTGTCACCCCATTGATCGCCGGGGTTGATTCGGCTGATCTGGCTGGCTAGGCGGGTGTCCCCTTCCTCCCTCACCGCTCCATGTGCGTCCCTCCCGAAGCTGCGGTCGAAGAGGACGACCTTCCCTGATAGAGGAGGACCGTTCTTCGGTCAAGGGTATATGAGTAGTTGCGCTCCCCTGCTAGAACCTCCAAACAAGCTCTCAAGAGAAATAAGTCAATCAGAGAAAGACAATTATCATATGATCTCACTCATATATGGAATTTAAGAAACAAAACAGAGGATCATTGGGGAGGGGAGGAAAAAATAAAACAAGACAAAATCAGAGAGGGAGACAAACTGTAAGAGACACTTAACCATAGGAAACAAACTGAGGGCTGCTGGAGCGGAGGGGAGTGGGGGGATGGGGTAACTGGGTGATGGGCATTAAGGAGGACACATGATGAAATGAGCACTGGGTGTTATATAAGACTCTACCTCTGAAACTAATAATACATTATATGTTAATTAATTGAATTTAAATAAAAAACCCCTATTTTCTAAAAAAAAAAAAGAGTCTAGGTTCCAGAGTCACATTACTTGTGCTTTGATATAGTCTCCATCAGTTATTAGTGGTGTGATCATGGTACATTATTTAACTCTTCTGAGCCTCAGTATATTCAGAGGTAAAATGATAAAATAGTGCTAGATCAGGATTGTTGAGAGTACAAAACAAATAAAATATGCAAAACTCTACTACGATGAGAACTCAGTAGATTTTTGTTATATTTATTATTATGTTGCTCAATATGAAATTGCTGACACAACCATTTTAACAAAAAATTTTATGGCTCACACTTATATATTTTATTAATATTAGCAATATTTGATAATCCCAGAATTTTATAGTCCATTATCTCAATTTTCTCATGTCAAATGCATGGGTACAGTCCCAAGTTAGATGTTTTGTACATCTATCATACATCTATTTCATAGTTAAAAACTCTAACATATGCTCTGATACCAAGTAAATTGACAGTGTCAATGTACTTTTCATAACAAATTAATGGGTTTTAGTGAAGTAGTTTATTTTCTGGTGATTGGGTCCTGCTTTTAATTTTATCATCAAATTCTATTAATTACTAGAGAAGTTTCCGTTAGATTTGGCAGATGGTATGGGATCTATCATGAAAAAAGTTTTTTTTTTTTTTTTTTTTTTTTAGGGAGGAAGTGATAACAGTAGGTTTTTGTTAGAGTATATTGAAAAGTGAATGGGTAAGGAAGAGTGAAGATTGAAAATAATCTAATCCTTCATGTTGCATGAGGTGGAAGGATAGAGAGTGGTCCAATGGAAATGATGATCCACTCTCCCTAGGGTTTTTAAAGCATGGAGCTCATCGTTAAGCTTTAGATACAGACTTTTTATTCAATATTCTATGTCCCGGAATATGCATGAAGTAGGTCTTCAAAAATTCTTGTAAAATTAATTGCACTGTTCAGTCACTGTCTGGAAAAAGACTCAATGGAATGATGAGGGTAAAAATGGTCACGCCAACATGTTTTAGAAAGAAAGCAGGTGACATGGAATGTGGAGGGGTCATGGAGTATGCAGGAATAGAGCCAATGTTGAATATAGTTTAGTGGAAAGAACTGTGAAATTGGGACAGTCATAATTAGAAGGCAGCCTAGAATCTGAGGTTTTAATTCTGACACAAGAGTTGTGGGTCCAGGTGCTTTTACCCTATATTGACTAAAATTGTAGAGGTTTAGACAAGTTACCATCATTTCTACTTAAATGCTGACTTAAAGAAGGTTATGAAGATTGTACTCTCAGTAGGCAGATTCCAAGTGCTGAGGGGCAGCTCTAGTACCACAGTGTGATGCTTAAGAGGGTCATGGAGCAGGTTTGAGAGGGGGCTGAGTTGTCTGCTGTGGCAGCAAGGTGAGATCACAAAGAAAGAAAATCCAGGTGACAGAAGTGTAAAATACTGGTAATTTTAGTCAGGGTGAATATTTTGCATTTGAGAAATTGAAGGAAAAAATAGTTCATGAAAAAAATTCACGGGTCTTGCCCTAACTTTTATGTTATAGGGGGGATTGAAACAATTCAACTTTACCCCTAAATAACTCATAGTCCTTGGGCAAGACTTAACTATCCTCAGCCTCCCTTTTCTCATCTGGAATGTGTATAAAAATACACACCACAATTTCCTACTTTATGTTGTTTTTGTCAGCATCAGATGAACTGATAAATATATCTCAAAAGCTATGGAAGGAAATATAAATGTTAATAATAATTATTGTTATTATTTTTTCTTATATGACATTCTATATATTAAAATAACAATTTTTACAGGTGGACAAAATCTCATAGACTGTCATTCAACAGTTAGTGAGTTGCCTGATTCTTTAGATTCCCATAAAATAAAGACAAAGTTATTGGCCTTAAATAACTCATAACTGACTGAGGGAATCAGATAATTAAGACAGAGTGTGCTAATATAACATTCAGTACCACAATAGAGGTAGGCTATGGAAGAACAGAGGAATTACGCCTAATACTTGTTATCAATGTCCAGGAATGCTTCCTATACAAAGTATAGTCTAAGCTGTGCTTTGAAGAATCAGTAGGTTATGGAGCAGATAAAACTTGGTGATGTAAGTGGCAGGTGTTTCAAAGAAGTATCACACTGAAAAATGTCTTAAATAGAGTGGATTATGTTGCATTGGATAAAATCATGGTTGCTTTTATTTTAATATATTGCATCAGACCTCTGATTTGCACCCATTTAGATCTTCTCACCACCACAGTGGCCATTCTACCTGGGCTCCATCCACTTTCTTGTAGATATAACCTGAGAAAGCCTCACCTCATACACCTGCTGTTTGCCTCTTACCTCCAGCCAGGGTGCTTTCCTGTTGAACCTGAGGAGATACTGGAGCATCTCTCATGCCCATGTATGTTTACCTGGAATTGCAGGAGTGTTAGTGCCCCCTGGAGTGAAAAAATCTCAATTAAGTTTGATTATATTGCACAGACATACTTATTCAATGTATAGGTTACCTTTGTTTTCTTATGTTCCCATGACTAGTTAGGGCCAAATCCTGGACATAACTACCTGAATAGAAATTGTTGTCCTTAGAATGATGAGCTTTCTAAAAATTGAAATTGCTGTGGTAATAGGCTATGGAGTTTGTATTGTATGCTCCACCCATTTCTGGTAGTATATAAAGGTCTCAGGGCAAGAGAGGACATTCAGACTTCAGAAACCTCCATCTGCTCTTCTAAAGAACTATTGAGCCTTCATTTCTTGCCACCATGTGTTCAAACTATTATAGAAACTCATGTGGTAGCTGTGGCTATGGCTGTGGATA
>NW_027683536.1:0-371 GCF_054177405.1 Leptonychotes weddellii | reverse complement strand
CAAGAAGGAAATGTAAGTGAAGGCCTCCTCCCCCAATATGACTTTAAAAAAACTATTCCAGAGATAAGTATTTGATTTCCAATGATGAGAGAAGGGATGTGTTCTCAGAATTATTTGTGTTCATCTCCCTCCAGAGCCGATTAGTGGACACAGCTCTCAGACTCTCAGAGATGAGCAATTGTTGTGTGTTGTGCTTCCTCGTCCCCTTAAGAATGTGTCTGTTCTGATGAATGGATAAAGAAGATGTGGTATATATATACTATGGAATATTATGCAGCCATCAAAGGGAATGAAATCTTGCCTTTTGCAATGACGTGGATGGAACTGGAGGGTATTATGCTGAGCGAAATAAGTCAATCAGAGAAAGACAT
>NW_027683535.1:0-371 GCF_054177405.1 Leptonychotes weddellii | reverse complement strand
GAAGGGGGGGCGGATTCGGAGGGAGAGATGAACCATGAGAGACTATGGACTCTGAGAAACAAACAGGGTGTTAGAGGGGAGGGGGGTTGGGGGGATGGGTTAGCCCAGTGATGGGTATTAAGGAGGGCACGTACTGCATGGAACACTGGGTGTTATACAAAAACAATGGATTGTGGATCACTACATCAAAAACGAATTATGTATTGTATGGTGACTAACATAATAAAATAAAATTAAAAAAAAAAGAAAATCTGGATTCTCAGCATGTAAGAAAAGAAGTACTAATATAAATTAAGGGATTTAAGTAAAAACCTGAAGCTCGGAATTTAAACTAAAACCATCAGTCTGTATTTACAATGCATTTTTAAAAA
>NW_027683534.1:0-371 GCF_054177405.1 Leptonychotes weddellii | reverse complement strand
CTACTTTAATAGAATGTATGGTTAATGCTCATTTAAAGGAGGGAACAATTGGGAATACAGGCCTATATACTTGTGAGGAAAATACATAAGTATTTCTGCTTGACCCCACTTGATTCTCCATTCAAAAATGTGAGAAACAACTCTAATCACCCGACAATTTAGAAAAGCGAAAACAAACACCTATTTGAAAACGGAACAAGATGTGCAAACAGAAAATCTGATGCAGGGGTATAAAGTAAAAATTAAAAAAAAAAAACACTCTAGTCCATATTCTTTTTTTTAAATTTATTATGTGATGTTAATCACCATACATTACATCATTAGTTTTTGGTGTAGTGTTCCATGATTCATTGTTTGCGTATAACACCCAG
>NW_027683533.1:0-371 GCF_054177405.1 Leptonychotes weddellii | reverse complement strand
TTACAAACATTTGTGTGCAGGTTTTTGTGTGGACATAATTCTCAACTAATTTTAATGAGGACACAATTGCTGAATCATATGCTATGACTGTGTTTAGCTTTCTAACAGAATGCTGAACTGTCCAAAGTGGCTGGATCTTTCTTCATTTTTACCACCAATACATAAGAGTCATTGTTGCTCAACATTCGCACCAGGACTTGATATTATCAGAGTTTGGGATTTCCATCATTCTAAAAGGTGTGGAGTAGTATCTTGCTGTTGTTTTAATTTGCAGTTTTCTAATATTGTATGATATTGAGCATCTTTCTATGTTAATTTGTCATTTGAGTATCTTCTTTGATGAAGGTCTTTTCCCCATTTTAAACTGGGTT
>NW_027683532.1:0-371 GCF_054177405.1 Leptonychotes weddellii | reverse complement strand
GTACTGCTACTATTTTAATTTCGAGATTTATGCCTGTCAGGGACGCCTGGGTGGCTCAGTCGGTTAAGCGTCTGCCTTCGGCTCAGGTCATGATCCCAGGGTCCCGGGATCGAGTGTCGCGTCAGGCTCCCTGCTCCACGGGGAGCCTGCTTCTCCTTCTGCCTCTGCCCCCCTCTCTCTCTCTGTCTCTCATGAATAAATAAATAAAATCTTTAAAAAAGAGAGAATTATGCCTGCTTGTGGTCTAAAGTCCAAACATTACAGAAGTGTGGAAAATAAATTGCACAAGTGTCCCTTTCAACTCTTGTCTGCGATTCGGAACTGCCAATTGCTGATCATTGAGAAAGGTCCCACAGAACCGACCATAATGT
>NW_027683531.1:0-371 GCF_054177405.1 Leptonychotes weddellii | reverse complement strand
TGGGGATTCCGCAGGAAGGAGAAGGTCCCCGACTCGCAGGGACATGCGGGTGGCCGGGCGGGTCCCCCTTCACCGCGGGGGCGGGGCCGCGCTGTCCTTTCCGACCCCGAAGCGACGTGCGGTGCCGGGAACTTCCCCGGCCGCGGGGCTGCTCACTTCCCCGCGCCCACCAGGGATAAAAGCGCTTCTCCCGGCTCCGGGAGCCACAGAATCCGCTCCGCCAGCTCGCGCTCCAGCTCGCCAGCTCCAGGCCCCGCCGCCCCGACTCTCCGAGCTGAGCCCCATGGCCCGCGCCGCCACCGCCGCCGCACCCCGCGCTCTCCGGCTCCTCGGCGCCGCGCTGCTGCTCCTGCTGCTGGTCCCCGCCGGCC
>NW_027683530.1:0-371 GCF_054177405.1 Leptonychotes weddellii | reverse complement strand
GATAATATTACTGCCTTGTTTTCATACCCTGTCTTTCTTCTGAATAGCTCTCAACATGTTATGACATTTTTCTTCTTAATGTCTATTAAATGCCCTCAGCATGCTCAGTGCTGTTGAAAGACTATGAAAGACACAATTCTCACCAATAAGGGACATGCATATTAATAGACAAGAGACATAAACATGCTTTTTTTTTTTTTCTAAAGTTTTTTTTTTTTTAAAGATTTTATTTATTTATTTGAGAGAGAGAGAATGAGAGACAGAGAGCACGAGAGGGAAGAGGGCAGAGGGAGAAGCAGACCCCCTGCTGAGCAGGGAGCCCGATGCGGGACTCGATCCCGGGACTCCAGGATCATGACCTGAGCCGAAGG
>NW_027683529.1:0-371 GCF_054177405.1 Leptonychotes weddellii | reverse complement strand
CAGGTAAAAACTGAATGTAACGAGGGACACAAAATATTTGTCTGTCTAACTTACTTATATGAGGATAATAGACAGATTGAATTATATGTCACTAAATTCTAAAAGACTAATTCTTAAATGGATAGATCAAGACTTGATCAACTTAAACAATATTTTACAGTATTTTGTTAGAAGACAATTTTATTTTTTGATGAAGAAATGAGTATTATCAAACTCAGGCAAAGGCTTTCAATATTTCATATACATAATACAGAAGACTATAAATTAGTACCAATGAACATTTGTGTATTTTGGGTATTTGGTATCTACATTTTAAAAAGATTCTTTGACAGGGGAAATATGAATATATCACCACCCCCAGAAGCTCATGT
>NW_027683528.1:0-371 GCF_054177405.1 Leptonychotes weddellii | reverse complement strand
GTGAAGCCCATCTGGTCCACTGTCTCATTCAAAGCCCTTGTTTCCTTGTTGATCTTCTGCTTAGATGATCTGTCCATTGCAGTGATTGGGGTGTTAAAGTCTCCTACTATTATTGTATTATTATTGATGTGTTTCTTTAATTTTGTTATAAATTGGGTTATATAATTTGCCACTCCTATGTTAGGGGCATAAGTATTTATAATTTTTAGATCTTCTTGTTGGATGGACCCTTTAATTACGATATAGTGTTCTTCCTCATCTCTTATTACATTCTTTGGTTTAAATCTAATTTATCTGATATAGGGATTGCCACCCCACGTTTCTTTTGTTGCTCATTAGCATGATAAATTGTTTTCCACCACCTCACTTTA
>NW_027683527.1:0-371 GCF_054177405.1 Leptonychotes weddellii | reverse complement strand
GTACTTGTGTTTTAAAGATGAATTTTTAGGGCACCTGGGTGGCTCAGTCATTAAGCGTCTGCCTTCTGCTTAGGTCATGGTCCCATGGTCCTGGGACCAAGCCCCGCATCAGGCTCCCTGCTCGGCGGGAAGCCTGCTTCTCCCTTTCCCACTCCTCCCTGCTTGTGTTCCCTCTCTCGCTGTCTGTCAAATAAATAAATAAAACCTTAAAAAAAAAGATGAATTTTTACAAAAGTGATGACATTGCTGTCAAAGACCCTCATTACTGGAATCCATCATAGGGATTATTACCTAATTCTAACCTAAACACAGGAGGAGTTCCATGGGGCTCAAGAGCCACTCTGCTTCAAGGAATAGCCAAAAGCATATAT
>NW_027683526.1:0-7301 GCF_054177405.1 Leptonychotes weddellii | reverse complement strand
ATCTGGTGTGGTCTTGTACATTTTGGCTAGTTTTTCCCGAATTTCTGTCTTAGGTACTGTTGCCTTTCCGGGGTGAAGAACATCAATGACCATCTGTTTCCGCTGAAGTAGTCGGTTAGTCATGAACTTCCTGGTCCGGATAGTTACTGTGTCGTTCATGATGGCGGCCTAGCTTCAAGCAGCCGGGGAGGAAAAGAGAGATTTCTGGTTTTTAAAAATTTTTTTTTAACATTTTATTTACTTATTCTAGAGAGAGTGAGAGAGAGTATGAGCAGGGAGGAGGGGCAGAAGGAGAGGGAGAAGCAGGCTCCCGGCTGATCAGGGAGCCCTAGGTGGGGCTTGATCCCAGGACCCTGGGATCATGACCTGAGCCAAAGGCTGACACTTAACCGACTGAGCCACCCAGGCGCCCAAGACTTCTGTTTTAATGACAAATAACAACTTGGTTTCCATAAAACCTAAAATTGTTGGTTTTCCATTCTTGCTTATAGTTTTGAATACTCTATTGGTGTGCAAAATTCGTCGTAATTTAGAAAATTGCAGTGAAACAGTTTTTGGCTGTGCCAACTATGCATGAGTGCCATAAATAAGCATGTATAATATTTAATACTTTAAAAAAGATAAAACAAAAGCAAAAATAAACAAGTGGGACTATATCAAACTAAAAAAAGCTTCTGTATAGCAAAGGAAACCGTCAACAAAATGAAAAGCAACCTACTGAATGGGAAAAAACATTTGCAAATCATGTATCTGATAAGAGGTTAATATCTAAAATATATAATGAAGTCACACAACTCAATCCGATTTAAAAAATGGGCAGAGGAACTGAATAGACATGTTTCAAAGAAGATATCCAAAAGGCCAACAGGTACATGAAAAAATGCTCAACATCAATAATCATCAGGGAAATGCAATTTGAAACCACAATGAGATTTGTACACCTGGGAAGCTCAGTCGGTTAAGTGTCTGACTCTTGGTTTCTGCTCAGGTCGCGATCTCAGGGTGGTGAAACTGAGCCCCAAGACAGACTCCACACCCAGCACAGAGTCTGCTTAAGACTTTTTCTCCCTCTCCCCCCTTCCTCCCCTCCCTACTCTCTCTCAAATAAATAAATCTTTTTTAAGATTTTATTTATTTGTCAGAGAGAGAGAGAGAGAGAGTGCCAGCACAAGCAGGGAGAGTGTCAGGCAGAGGGAGAAGCAGGCTCCCTGCTGAGCAGGGAGCCCAATGCAGGGCTCGATCCCAGGGATCATGACCCTGGGATCATGACCTGAGCCGAAGGCAGACCCTTAACCAACTGAGCCACCCATGCGTCCCTAAATAAATAAATCTTTTCAAAAAAACCAAACAAGCCACAGTGAGGTATCACCTCACACCTATTAGTAGAATGGTTATCAAAAAGATAAGAGATAACAAGTTTTGGTGAGGATGTGGAGTAAAGAGAACCATGTGCACTGTTGGTGGGAATGTAAATTGCTGCAGCCACCATGGAAAACAGTATGGAGGTTCCTCCCCAAATTAAAAATAACCATGTGATCTAGTAATTATACTTCTGGGTATTTATTTACTTGAAGGAAATGAAATCACAATCTTGAGGAGACATCTGCATTACCACTTTCATTGTAACATAATTTACAATAGCCAACACATGGAAACAACCTAAGTGTCCATCAACAGGTAAACGGACATATATACATAATACACACACACACACATAATGAAATATTCAGCCAAAAAAAGGGGAAGGAAATCCTGCCATTTGCAACAACATGGATAGATTTTGAGGGCATTATGCTTAATGAAATATGTCAGACAGGGGGCACCTGGGTGGCTCAGTAGGTTAAGCGTCTGCCTTTGGCTCAGGTGATGATCCTAGGGTCCTGGGATTGAGCCTCGCATCGGGCTCCCTGCTCAGCAGGGAGTCTGCTTCTTCCTCTCCCTCTGCCCCTCCTGCCCCTGCTGTGCTTTCTCTCTCTGTCAAATAAATAAAATCTTAAAAATGAAATATGTCGGACAAAGACAAATACTGTATGATCTCACTTATTTGTGAGAATCTAAACAAAACAAAACAAAAACAAACAAAAAACCCCCCTAGATACAGACAACAGACTGGTAGTTGCCAGAGGTGGGAGGGGTGGGCAAAATGGATAAATGTGATCAAAAGGTACAACCTTCCAGTAATAAGATAAACAAGTCCTGGGATGTACTATATAGTACGATGACTATAGTTAACTGTATTGTATGTTTGAAAGTTACTAAACCAGTAAATCTTAAAAGTTCTCATCTCACACACACACATTTGTAACTATGTGTACTGATGGATGTTGACTAAAACTGACTGTGGTAATCACTTTGCGATATATAAACATATCAAATCATTACGTTGTACCTGTAAAATGAGTACAATGTTAAATACCAATTATATCTTCATAAAAAGATAAATATAAAAAGGATAAGCCCAAGTTAAGTTGTAAAAAAAAAAAAGCAAACCCATGACATAATATATATAAGGTCATCCCATCTCATTTATATATATATATGTATATGTGTAACCTCAGGCTTATGCTCCTTGGGAAGGAAATGCCTCCAGGGGGCTCCACCGGAAGGGCTCTTCATTGCCCCTGTGGGTGGGGGTGGGGGGCAGGATCCATGGTAGCTGTGCTTTTGGATTCTGAGTAAGACTTGCCTGGGCTGCAACCCCTCTCCATCTCTTAACCTCTTTGGTCCTCAATTTTCCCATCTCTGAATTGGGAACCATAATTACTGTGAGGGCTATGTGAAATGAAGAAACATGTTTAGTTAGAGCAAGGACACGTGTCATTTATTTCAGGTCACAGGCTGAGCTTCCTCCAGCACCCTGTATTCCCAGAGCAGTTTTGTTCCCTGCCTCTGCCTCACGGTCCACTACGGAGAACCACAGTCACTGTGTGGATGAAGGCCCTAAGATTGCATCGACTTTAGGTGAGGGCCAGTCACCCACCACCCAGCAAAGACCCATGACCTCCAGGACTTACTCCCTCATGCAGTTGTGAAAGACATGGTGGGGCTGGGCGCCGGGTGGGAAGTGCTGAGTGGAGGTGCGGGCCTCAGAACAGGGCATGCGCGTGCGGCAAAAGAAGGAGTTGGTTGTTGGCTCCAACAACGTAAGGAATTACGGACAGAGGAACTAATGGGTCTGGCTTTCTCACCTTGGCTCCACTTATGAAAAAGGCAGTTTGGGCAACATGAGCGTCCATGGCACAGGCTCAGCCTCTGACGGTTCTTAGGAGCTGCAGACCTGCAACCTGCTGCCTGCAGAACGCTCCACAATCCTTGTGCTGCATAGTGCTGGATGGGACAAACTGCGAGGAGAGGATGTCACTTGGGACCTGAATTACATCTCCAGGGAGGGAATGACTTGGCCTCATTTAGCCTTTCAGATTTCAGTCTCCTCATCAGCAAAAATGGGATTAGGGAGGATTGCAAAGGCACAAGGGAGATTATGTGTATTAACACAGCCTGCTTCCCTTTCTCTTTTTCGCTGCCATCCTGCTCTGCATGGCTGACTGCTTCTCGCCATGTCTTCTCACAAGACTTTCAGAATCAAGCGATTCCTGGCCAAGAAACAAAAGCAGAATCGTCCCACTCCCTAGTGGATTCGGATGAAAACTGGTAATAAAATCAGGTACAACTCCAAGAGGAGGCACTGGAGAACAAAGCTGGGTCTATAAGGCGTCACACATCATGAGATGACACACTTAACTGGCACACATATTTAATGAAGCTGCGTGAAGATCACGTGTTCTATCATTCTGTAAACATCCTTCCTACCTGGCCATAGACTTGTCTTATTGTGGAAATGAGTTTTCTCTGTGACTATGCCTCTGCACCGGTAGGTTCGTTCAGTAATAAATGCGAGGCCTTTCGGCTCTAAAAAACAAACAAACAAACAAACAAACAAACAAACAAATAAAACACCACAGCCCGCTCCGCCTGGTCTGATTGAATCACAGGAGATCCCTTCCCCACCAAACAGCATCTTCGAACTTCTAACACCCGTAGCCTGGCCCTGCCTTTCCTCCACGGGGGAGGAGCCAACAGTCTCATGGGCGGGGCCCTAACAGCTCCACCCTCCAAGTGGTGTATATATGCAGTGGTCTCACTCTGATATGCCCAGTCACTTCAGGCACCTCTCAGTGAGACTTGTGTTCGCGGCAAGCCGGCCGTCCAGAGTCACCTGCCCCAGGTAAGCAGGGAGTTGGGACGGTGTGGGGCTGGGGAGAGGGGGCTGGAGAGTGGTACGTGCGAGCTGTGATCTCCTGAGCTCCTGCTCTGTGCAGGGCTGAAAATCGCACCCTGCAAGGGAATCCCATCTTGAGTTTGGTTTCTTTTAAAAGACGTGTCGGTTCTTTTTTTTTTTTTTAAAAGATGTGTCGGTTCTTAAGGTTACCAGTCCCTCAGTAAGCCTAGTCCTAAGTCACCTAAAAGTACAGATAGTCAGTTCTTGTCCTGTCCTATCCTAGGGGTCAGAAAACAGGGAGACTGTCTCTGTGTGTGACAACCTCCTAGAAAAGGGAAGGCAGGTGACAGCTGTGGAGAGCTTGGAGGTAGGAGAAGCTGGAGCTGATGGAAGGATATGGCCCTCCAGATGGGAGCAGCAGTCCTGTAGGAGAGGGTCAGGATTAGATCTGAGGGCGTGGAGAGCAGATGGGTGGAGGCCCAAATGGGTGCTGATGGACTCAGCAGTCAGAGACAGGTTCTGAGGGTCCTGAGTATGGAAAGTCTCAGATATCATTAGTTACCATTGGTCACCTTCTATGTGCCAGGCCTGCTGCTAGGAACCTTTTCTCCTTCTCTGTAAATGCTCTCTGACTTTTAAAAGGTCTTGTGGTATCCTTCTGGCTCCACTACCCTCCATGTGTAGTCTTTCAAATCTCTGCCAATCTCATGAGATGCAAAGAACAATCTGTCTTGTTTTTCATTCTCATGTCTCTGCATTATTAAAATGATCTGCTTCAATTTCATGATTGGCCATTTGTTTATCTCCTTTACCCATTTTTATATCCAGATTATTCATATGTTTGTTTGGATTACTTGGTATAAGAGCTATTTATATGTTTGAAAAAAAAATTATTACCAGCACCCCCCAGAAACATTTCTAATGTTTTTCCCAATCACTAGCCTGTCCCTCCTCCCCAGATATTTGCATTGTGCTGAGGTCTAACACCATGAAGTCATTTTTCCTATACACAATCTGTATTTTGTGCCTGGCTTTTTTTTTCACACATCTCTGTGATTCATCCAAGTTTTGGGGTGAAGAATACTTAGCACCTTCCCATTGCTAATTAATGTTCCACTGTATGAATACACCACAATTCATTCATGCATTCGAATGTCGGACATTGGAATTATTTCAAGTTTAGACTTGTGAAAAATGTTGTCATGAATCTTCATGTATGCCTTTTGGTGCACATATTTTGAAGCCCTTCTGGCTCATATTTCTGATGGTTATACAGCCTGAGTAGAATAACTGGGTCTTAAGATATGTGTGTGTTCCAAGTTGGTTGATAATGCAAAACAGTTTTCTCAAGTGGTGGTACCAACTTACATGCTCACCTCCAGTGTATGGGTGTTTCAGTGAGAGCACAGATCACTAAGACTTTATATCTTAATATTTTGAAATTCATTTTGGGGTCTCTGGCAATTAAGCAGAGATTGTCTTAAACCCATCAGGGTTTGGGGTGATTAAATCAATGGACTTTTTAAAATTTATTTTTAATTTATTTTTTATTTTTATTTTTATTTTTTTTAAAGATTTTATTTATTTATTTGAGAGAGAGAGAATGAGAGAGAGCACATGAGAGGGGGGAGGGTCAGAGGGAGAAGCAGACTCCCTGCCGAGCAGGGAGCCCGATGCGGGACTCGATCCCGGGACTCCAGGATCATGACCTGAGCCGAAGGCAGTCGCTTAACCAACTGAGTCACCCAGGCGCCCAAATCAATGGACTTTTTAAGGGGTATCCCATTTATGACTCTTCTAGTATGTAACACTTCACTGATACCAATTTAAAGTGTGGAGCATTTACCAGGACACATCCTCTACTGGGTGCCCTTAAGTCCAAGTTTGTTCCCTCAACCCTGAGAGTTGGCCTCAGCTTTTCAGCTTTTATTTCAGAATCAATAACTGGTACTAAGGGAAAACTCCATGCCCTCTTCTAGGGATCTTGTCCCTACCAATCCTTACTAGCTGGTATCTCATCAATTACTTTGGAGGGTAGTTGTGTATGTGTGTGTTTCTTAGTATTTTCTCACATTGAATTCCTGATCTCCAATTTCATTCTATGCATCCTGTCGAAATCACAGCTTTCTGACTTGGCAGCATCCTCAGAGTGAATCTAATCTAGTCCAAACCACTTTTATGTACACAGTTGGATGTATCCTGCAGTTGAGATGCTTAAGTGAAAAGTAAATTTTGACATACTATGAATTCAGTGTTGTGGTTTAAGAAATATCTGTGGTTTAAACCAAAAAATACCAGGTTCTTTTATTGGATCTTTGAAAAGATTGAACTGATTGAAGTCAGGACTTGTATCCTTATTTACTTGATTCTCTTAGAGATGAGGATGTTAGGTACTTCTGCCAGATCCCCCAGATAACGAGTAAGGGGAAATCCTACCCAGGGTGGAGGCTCAATTTGCAAAGACTTTAACTTTCTGCAGTGTCATGCGGCCCCCTGTGGTTGATGTGGGTGTAGGTAGAATCCTGGGAGTGGAGAGAAGAATTGGTGGCTCTCTCAAATGTGGCAGTGAGCAGGGCCACAAAACAAATGGTAATTTTTTTTTACATGAAACAGTATTTTCTCCTCTCCAGGGATGAAGAGGCACTTTAAAGTTGTGTCTGCATTTTGACCAAGAGAATTGCATAACTTGGCTTCACATCCTCTGAGCTGCCAAGGGCAGCTGGTTGCCCAACTAACCTGTGATCACCTGTAGCTTCCCTGGGCACCTGTCTTTGTGCCTGAGGCCATTTGCCTCATAGGAATGAAACGTTCAAGACAGGAAGAACAGCGAGATCTGAGAGTGTGTCTGAGGCTTCTCAGTGGAAAGAGCCTTCAGAGCCCAGCTCCTGAAGAAAACCCACGTCAGTGCAGTCCTTCATTTACAGCCCCATGGCAGTCCCGGCAGCCCTGGCAGGACTCCAGGCAGAAGCCAACTGTCCCATCTGTCTGGATTACCTCAGAGACCCCGTCACCACCGAATGTGGGCACAACTTCTGTCGCTGCTGCATCCAGCAGTCCTGGGCTGATCGCAAGGACAGGTTCC
>NW_027683525.1:0-371 GCF_054177405.1 Leptonychotes weddellii | reverse complement strand
TCATTTATTAGTTTTAAGCTTTTGTAGATTCTTTTAGATTTGCTGTGTAAATAATCATGTCACCTGCGAATAGAGACTTTTATTTCCTCCTTTCCCATCTGTCAGACTTTTGTTTCCTTTTCTTGCTTTATTGCTCTGGCTAAAACATCTAGCAGTATGTTGAGTAAGAGTGGTAAGAGTGAATATTTTTTCCTTGTTCCCAGTTTTAGAGAGAAAACATTAGTCTTTCACCATTAAGTAGAATGTTAGTTGTAGGTTTTTGTAGATGCTCTTTATTAAATTAAGGAAGTTCCCTCTTCCTATTTTGCTGAGAGTTTTTAACATCAGTGTGTTTTACATTTTGTAAAATGATTTTTTTGCATCAGTTGAAA
>NW_027683524.1:0-371 GCF_054177405.1 Leptonychotes weddellii | reverse complement strand
TGGAGGCATTTTGTCATTAGGCTCGTTTACAGCCTGGCAGGGGGCTCTGTGACACTCCACGCTCTGCTTCCTCCAAGGAACCCTGGAGGCCTTCAAGCCCGGCTCCTCACTTCACAAGGGAGGAAGGAGACAGGCTTCCACGAAGCCACAGGACCAGGGAACGGAGGGAGGGCTTGTTGGTCTGCGTGATCACGTGACCCTGGGACTTCCCCTATTTCCCAGTCCTTTCCGGGGAGACATCAGGGAGCTGGAACGAGCCTAGGCGGGGAGACCAGTGATGATGTGCCACACAGAAGGCAGTGTCGGCCACAACAAACAAGCACAGCCTCTCAGACACAAACACACACAGTCTCCCCCTCCCTCCCTCCTTC
>NW_027683523.1:0-371 GCF_054177405.1 Leptonychotes weddellii | reverse complement strand
GCTCCATAGTCCTGTGGCCTGGTGTGCACCCACTAATGCCTTGGTAAGGGATAGTTAATAAATGAGTCAGCATGGAATGAACAGAACTCCAGTAATAAAAATGAAATGAAACAACAACAAAAAAAAACACAGTAAAATCAGTGAATACATTTAAAGGAAAGAAGTAACACAATTGTTGAATTATAGGAACACTTTGACAACTCTGTGCTTTAACTGTAGAATATTTTCTGAGATACCTCTGTGCAATACTGGTGAATACAGAAAATCAGACTGGCTCCATTGTTGAAATGGTGATGGTCTAGGAGAAATCAGTGCTTCCTTTGCTTTGTGGTCTTGGTAAACACTCAAGAGGCAGACTGAAAAAAAAAAAA
>NW_027683522.1:0-371 GCF_054177405.1 Leptonychotes weddellii | reverse complement strand
TTTTGTATCTGCTAGAAAGGACCTATCTGTCCAAATTATTTTTACCTGATGATGATCTGACACTCTCCCATTTAAGTATCAGACAGGAAGGGGATAAAAATTAAATCTATGTCCCTTTTTTATTTTGACCTAGATAATTTAGATTTTGTTTAATTTTTTTTGTTTAATTTAGTCTAATTTTTTCATTGATAATGTGGCAAGTATTGCATGTCACCTCATTTCAGACATACCCAAATTCTCCTTTTTTAGGAATTATAAAGCAAGGGGGGCCTGGGTGGCTCAGTCGTTAAGCGTCTCACTTCGGCTCAGGTCATGATCCCAGGGTCCTGGGATCGAGCCCTACATCGGGCTCCCTGCTCCACGGGAAGCCT
>NW_027683521.1:0-371 GCF_054177405.1 Leptonychotes weddellii | reverse complement strand
AACATGACACAGAAAAAGAACACAGACTTCAGACTTGTCCCATCTTTCATACAAATACCAGCTCCGGCACTTCCCAGCCATGGGCCTTGGACAAGTGATTTCAACCTTCTGAGCCTCATTTCCTTCATCCACAAAATAGAGATAATCATAGTACATGTGTCCGTGGGAAATTGTGAGGATTAAGTGACAGATCACAGTGTTGGCACATAGTAGGTGCCGGAGATATGGTGACTGTCTCCCTTTGTTTCTGTTCTAAATATCAGTCACTTTAGATCCTTACAAATAACCAGGAGCCACTATAGAAATCTCGTAGAGGAGCAATGTCTCCTAAGGGAACAAAGAAATACATAAAGCAAAAAAGTTAGATAATT
>NW_027683520.1:0-371 GCF_054177405.1 Leptonychotes weddellii | reverse complement strand
AGGGAGAAGCAGACCCCCCGCTGAGCAGGGAGCCCAATGTGGGACTGGATCCCGGGACTCCAGGATCATGACCTGAGCTGAAGGCAGTCGCTTAACCAACTGAGCCACCCAGACGCCCGAAATGGAAGACTTTAAACGGTGTATTCCTTAGTTGTGGTTTAGAAAGGAGGAACACACTGGTTAGTGTTTGTCTTGTGTCCTGCATGAGTTGTGTGCTTTTCTCGCTTTATAGATTACTGCCAACCACCCTGAGAAAAGCTCATTATCCAGTTTTTACTGGTGAGAAAAAAGAGGCTCAGAGATGTTAAATAATTTGCCCAGTGTTCTAAAGCAACTAAATTTCAGGGAGTCTTTCTTTTCTTTCTTTTCTT
>NW_027683519.1:0-371 GCF_054177405.1 Leptonychotes weddellii | reverse complement strand
TCAGGGGAACTAAGAATATACTCCTAGCGCCCTGCCTTTAGGACTTGTTGGAAGCTGTGGACATTCTGAAGCATTCCTGAGTTTGGCCCTGAATGTTAGTGGTCACAGATTCTTAATCCCCTTTGAGATGACGCACAAACAGATAGAGGGTTTATGCTTCTGCCTCCCAAATGGAGAAGGGTCTTTTCTGTTCTAAAGCCTGTTTGTCATCCTTTCCAGGCCCTGAGACTCAAGGAGACAGACCTGAATTGTGAGGTAGTCGTTTGTCTCTAGCACTTGGTCTCCAGTTCTGTGTTGTTTCCCATGAACAGGGGGCCCAGTTACCCAAACAAAAGCGATCTTCAAGGCAGAGCAAGGACAAGAGCCATGGA
>NW_027683518.1:0-371 GCF_054177405.1 Leptonychotes weddellii | reverse complement strand
TGGAGGCATTTTGTCATTAGGCTCGTTTACAGCCTGGCAGGGGGCTCTGTGACACTCCACGCTCTGCTTCCTCCAAGGAACCCTGGAGGCCTTCAAGCCCGGCTCCTCACTTCACAAGGGAGGAAGGAGACAGGCTTCCACGAAGCCACAGGACCAGGGAACGGAGGGAGGACTTGTTGGTCTGCGTGATCACGTGACCCTGGGACTTCCCCTATTTCCCAGTCCTTTCCGGGGAGACATCAGGGAGCTGGAACGAGCCTAGGCGGGGAGACCAGTGATGATGTGCCACACAGAAGGCAGTGTCGGCCACAACAAACAAGCACAGCCTCTCAGACACAAACACACACAGTCTCCCCCTCCCTCCCTCCTTC
>NW_027683517.1:0-371 GCF_054177405.1 Leptonychotes weddellii | reverse complement strand
GTGCCAGGATATGCGCTCAGATAGACACCCCAGCTCAAGGAAGAATGAGCAAAATTAAACTAAGTGGACCAGTCCTTATAGGGTGGGTAGAACATTGAGAGCACCAAAAAGAGGAAAACTGGATTAAATGTGAATTAGTCCCAAGATAGGAGGGTCTCAACAGGAGTTGAAAGCCCAAATTGAGTGTGAGCCAGAGACAGTTGTTTTACAAGCAGCATTCACATCCTGGTACCAGCATGGAGCAAGGGTGGCAGGGCTCATTGCACCTTTCACTGCATATCCTGTCAGTGTGACATCTTGCCAGAAGCAGCAATCCAGCTTATTATTCATAAATGTGATTGGGAACCACAGTTGGGTATTTTTCCCCTTCT
>NW_027683516.1:0-371 GCF_054177405.1 Leptonychotes weddellii | reverse complement strand
CAATTATGACCAAACTTAAACTTTAACACAAGGACTGCATGGCCCCTTAATTAAAAATTATAATCTCCTCTGACAGATGGCTGAATCAAGGAAACCACTAGAAAACTAAGTTGTTTTGAATCCATCCTTGGATCTCTGTACAGACAAAGAAGATGTCTTAAATTTTAAGTAAGGACAATTTTTTCTGATCACAAACAACAATGAAATCGTAAAGCAAAATGCCATTAGAAAATGAAAATGTGGGCAATAATTTTCTTTCCATTGTCTGAAGGGTATATAGTGTTATTTATCCCTCTACAGCATAACTTAAGAATTTTCTGAAATTCTTAAAACTTAAAAAGTTACTTTGAGGAAGATTTTCTGTGAAATAG
>NW_027683515.1:0-7302 GCF_054177405.1 Leptonychotes weddellii | reverse complement strand
GGGGCATCAATGTCCACTTTGGGGCCAGAAATATCAATGTCAGCCTTTGGCAGGTTCACATCCACTTCTGGGCCCTCTCCTTTGAAGCCAGGCATGCTGAACTTTGGCATTTTCACCTTGGGCATTTTCAGGTGCCAATCTGGACCATGAACATCCACATCAGGGGCATCAATGTCCATTTTGGGCCCCCTGATGTCAATTTCGGGGCCCTTGAGGTCACCTTCCACTTTAGGCAAAGACACATCCACATCACCCTTTACCTTGGGACCTTTCAGGTTAAAGTCAATATCAGGCATGGAAATCTTAGGAGCTCTGATGTTCATCTCTGGCATCTTGAGCTTGGGGCCCTTTAGTTTTGCATCTGGACCTTCAATATTCACATCGGGAACATCAATGTCCACCTTGGGTCCTGAGACATCAATGTCAGCCTTGGGCAGGTTCACATCCACTTCTGGGCCTTCTCCTTTGAAGCCAGGCATGCTGAACTTGGGCATTTTCACCTTGGGCATCTTCAGGTGCCAGTCTGGGCCATGAACATCCACATCTGGGACGTCGATGTCCACTCTGGGGCCCTTGATGTCAACTTCAGGGGCCTTTAGGTCACCTTCCACTTCGGGCAGAGACACATCCACATCACCCTTTACCTTGGGACCCTTCAGATTCAGGTCCACTTCAGGCATGGAGATCTTGGGTGTCTTGAGGTGCAGGTCAGGCATTTTAAACTTGGGACCCTTCAGTTTCCCTTCTGGGCCATGAATGTCAACATCAGGAGCGTCTATGTCCACCTTGGGTCCTGAGATGTCAATGTCAGCTTTGGGCAGGTTCACATCCACATCGGGGCCCTCGCCTTTGAAGCCAGGCATGCTGAACTTGGGCATTTTCACCTTGGGCATCTTCAGGTGCCAGTCTGGACCATGAACGTCCACATCAGGGACATCAATGTCCACTTTGGGCCCTTTGATGTCAACTTCAGGGGCCTTTAGGTCACCTTCCACCTTGGGCAGAGAAACATCCACATCTCCTTTCATCTTAGGACCTTTCAGGTGCAAATCAAAGTCAGGCATGGAGATCTTGGGGGCTTTGATGTTCATCTCAGGCATCTTGAACTTGGGGCCCTTCAGTTTTGCATCTGGACCTTCGATATTCACATCTGGAACATCAATGTCCACCTTGGGTCCTGAGACATCAATGTCAGCTTTGGGCAGGTTCACGTCCACTTCTGGGCCCTCTCCTTTGAAGCCAGGCATGCCGAACTTGGGCATTTTCATCTTGGGCATTTTCAGGTGCCAGTCTGGGCCATGGACATCCACATCTGGGACATCAACATCCACCTTGGGGCCCTTGATGTCAACTTCAGGGCCTTTTAGGTCACCTTCCACCTTAGGCAGGGAAACATCCACATCACCCTTTACCTTGGGGCCTTTCAGGTGCAAATCAAAGTCAGGCATGGAGATCTTGGGGGCTTTGATGTTCATCTCAGGCATCTTGAACTTAGGACCTTTCAACTTGCCCTCAGGACCCTCAATGTTAACATCAGGGCCTTCAATGTCCACCTTAGGTCCAGTCACATCAATGTCAGCTTTGGGCAGGTTCACATCCACTTCTGGGCCCTCTCCTTTGAAGCCAGGCATGCCGAACTTGGGCATTTTCATCTTGGGCATTTTCAGGTGCCAGTCTGGTCCATGAACATCCACATCAGGGGCATCAATGCCCACTTTGGGACCTTTGAGGTCCACTTCAGGGCCTTTCAGATCCCCTTCAAACTTGGGAAGGGAAACATCCACATTGCCCTTCACCTTGGGGCCCTTCAGGTTTAAATCAGTATCAGGCATGGAAATCTTAGGAGTCTTTAGGTGCATCTCTGGCATCTTGAATTTGGGCCCCTTCAGTTTCCCCTCTGGGCCTTCAATGTTAATATCAGGAGTGTCGATGTCCACTTTGGGGCCCTTTATGTCCACCTCAGGGCCCTTTAGGTCACCTTCTACTTTTGGCAAAGACATATCCACATCACCTTTTATTTGGGGGCCCTTCAAGTTCAGATCAAGGTCAGGCATGGAGATTTTGGGGGCTTTGATGTTCATCTCAGGCATCTTGAACTTGGGGCCCTTCAGTTTTGCATCTGGACCTTCAATACTCACATCTGGGGCATCAATGTCCACTTTGGGGCCAGAAATATCAATGTCAGCTTTAGGGAGGGTAACATCCACATTTGGGCCTTCACCTTTGAAGCCAGGCATGCTGAACTTGGGCATTTTCACCTTGGGCATTTTTAGGTGCCAGTCTGGGCCATGAACATCCACACCAGGGGCATCAATGTCCACTTTGGGCCCTTTGATATCAATCTCTGGCCCTTTCAGATCCCCTTCAACTTTGGGCAGAGAAACATCCATATCACCTTTCACTTTGGGGCCCTTCAGGTCTAAATCAATGTCAGGCATGGAGATCTTGGGAGTTTTGATATTCATGTCAGGCATCTTGAGTTTGGGACCTTTTAAGCCTCCTTCTGCACCTTCCACTTTGATTTCTGGACCCTCAATGTCCACTCTGGGGCCTTCTATGTTGATATCTCCTTTTGGCAGATCCACAGCCATTTCCGGCCCTTCCGCTTTTAAGCCGGGCACACCAAACTTGGGCATTTTCATTTTGGGCATTTTCAAATTCCAATCTGGACCATGAACATCCACATCAGGTGCATCAAGATGAACTTCTGGTGCTTTAATATCTACTTTGGGTCCTTTAACGTCACCTTCTAAATTAGGAGCTGTAACATCTAAGTCTCCTTTAACTTTAGGACCTTTCAGATTTAACTCCACATCAGGCATAGAAACTTTAGGAGATGAAATACTCAGGAAAGGCATTTTGAACTTGGATCCTTTCACTTTCCCTTGAACCTCAACATCAGGAGCATTAATATCAACTTTTGGACCTGTCACATCAATATCTGGCTTTTTAACTTTGACATCCACCTCAGGTGTCGGAACTTTGGAGCCTGAAAAGTTAAATTTAGGAAGCTTAAAACGTGATTTCTTTGACTTGCCTTCAAGATTGACCTTAGGACCAGAAATGTCCACTTCTGGACCCTTTACATCCAACTTGGGAGCTTTAATGTCACCTTCCAATTTGGGCCCAGAAACATCAACATCTCCCTTAAGTTTTGTCCCTTTCAAATTCAGGTCAATTTCTGGCATGGAGATCTTGGGCATGTTTACATGCATGTCTGGCATCTTCAGTTTGGGACCTTTCAATTTGCCTTCAGGGCCATGAGTGTCAATATCTGGAGCATCTACATCTATCTTTGGACCCTTGATGTCAAGAGTAGGCCCTTTCACATCACCTTCTACATTTGGAAGGGAAACATCCACCTCTCCTTTCATCTTAGGGCCTTTAAGGTTAAGATCCAAATCTGGCATGGATATCTTTGGAGCTTTGATGTTCATCTCTGGCATCTTGAACTTGGGGCCCTTCAGTTTTGCATCTGGACCTTCAATATTCACATCTGGAACATCAATGTCCACCTTGGGTCCTGAGACATCAATGTCAGCCTTGGGCAGGTTCACATCCACTTCTGGGCCCTCTCCTTTGAAGCCAGGCATGCTGATCTTGGGCATTTTTATCTTGGGCATCTTCAGGTGCCAATCTGGGCCATGAACATCCACATCTGGAACATCAGCATCCACTTTGGGGCCCTTGATGTCAACTTCAGGAACTTTAATCTCACCTTCCACTTTTGGTAAAGACACATCCACATCACCCTTCAGTTTGGGGCCCTTCAGGTTAAGATCAATGTCTGGCATGGAGATCTTGGGGGCTTTGATGTTCATCTCAGGCATCTTGAACTTAGGACCTTTCAACTTGCCCTCAGGACCCTCAATGTTAACATCAGGGCCTTCAATGTCCACCTTGGGTCCTGAGACATCAAAATCAGCCTTGGGTAGGTTCACATCCACTTCTGGGCCCTCTCCTTTGAAGCCAGGCATGCCGAACTTGGGCATTTTCATCTTGGGCATCTTCAGGTGCCAGTCTGGGCCATGGACATCCACATCTGGGACATCAACATCCACCTTGGGGCCCTCGATGTCAACTTCAGGGGCCTTTAGGTCACCTTCCACTTTGGGCAGAGATACATCCACATCACCCTTTACCTTGGGGCCTTTCAGGTGCAAATCAAAGTCAGGCATGGAGATCTTGGGGGCTTTGATGTTCATCTCAGGCATCTTGAACTTAGGACCTTTCAACTTGCCCTCAGGACCCTCAATGTTAACATCAGGGCCTTCAATGTCCACCTTAGGTCCAGTCACATCAATGTCAGCCTTGGGCAGGTTCACGTCCACTTCTGGGCCTTCTCCTTTGAAGCTTGGCATGCCAAACTTGGGCATTTTCATCTTGGGCATTTTCAGGTGCCAGTCTGGGCCCTGAGCATCAACATCTGGGACATCAATGTCCACTTTGGGGCCTCTGAGGTCGACTTCAGGGCCTTTCAGGTCTCCCTCTAGCTTGGGACCTGTGACATCCACATCTCCTTTTATTTTTGGACCTGTTAGATTAAGATCAATATCTGGCATAGATATCTTTGGGGTCTTCAAATGCATTTCAGGCATCTTAAACTTTGGACTTTTCCACTTTCCTTCAGGTCCTTCAATATTCACATCAGGACATTCAACATCCACTTTGGGTCCTGACACATCTATGTCAGCCTTGGGCAGGTTCACATCCACTTCTGGGCCCTCTCCTTTGAAGCCAGGCATGCTGAACTTGGGCATTTTCATTTTGGGCATCTTCAGGTGCCAGTCTGGGCCATGAACATCCACATCTGGGACATCAACGTCCACCTTGGGGATTTTGATGTCAACTTCAGGGGCCTTTAGGTCACCTTCCACTTTGGGCAGAGACACATCCACATCACCCTTTACCTTGGGACCTTTCAGGTGCAAATCAAAGTCAGGCATGGAGATCTTGGGGGCTTTGATGTTCATCTCAGGCATCTTGAACTTAGGACCTTTCAACTTGCCCTCAGGACCCTCAATGTTAACATCAGGGCCTTCAATGTCCACCTTGGGTCCTGAGACATCAATGTCAGCTTTGGGCAGGTTCACGTCCACTTCTGGGCCCTCTCCTTTGAAGCCAGGCATGCCGAACTTGGGCATTTTCATCTTGGGCATTTTCAGGTGCCAGTCTGGGCCACGGACATCCACATCTGGGACATCAACATCCACCTTGGGGCCCTCGATGTCAACTTCAGGGGCCTTTAGGTCACCTTCCACTTTGGGCAGAGACACATCCACATCACCCTTTACCTTGGGGCCTTTCAGGTGCAAATCAAAGTCAGGCATGGAGATCTTGGGGGCTTTGATGTTCATCTCAGGCATCTTGAACTTAGGACCTTTCAACTTGCCCTCAGGACCCTCAATGTTAACATCAGAGCCTTCAATGTCCACCTTGGGTCCTGAGATGTCAATGTCAGCCTTGGGCAGGTTCGCGTCCACTTCTGGGCCTTCTCCTTTGAAGCCTGGCATGCTGAACTTGGGCATTTTCATCTTGGGCATTTTCAGGTGCCAGTCTGGGCCCTGAGCATCAACATCTGGGACATCAATGTCCCCTTTGGGGGCCTTCAGGTCACCTTCCACCTTAGGCAGGGAAATGTCCACATCACCTTTGACCTTAGGACTTTTCAAGTGTAAATCTACATCTGGCATGGAGATCTTGGGAGGTTTGATGTTCATTTCTGGCATCTTAAATTTAGGCCCCTTGATTTTTCCCTCTGGACCCTCGATGCTCATATCTGGGGCTTCAATGTCAACTTTGGGTCCTGAGACATCAATGTCAGCCTTGGGAAGATTCACGTCTACCTCTGGACCCTCTGCTTTGAAACCAGGCATGCTGAACTTGGGCATTTTCATTTTGGGCATTTTCAGGTGCCAGTCTGGGCCATGAACATCAGGAGCATTTATGTCTACTTTGGGGCCCTTGATGTTCACATCTGGTACTTTAATTTTACCTTCTACCTCAGGCACAGACACATCAACATCCCCCTTGATTTTTGGTCCTTTCAAATTTAGGTCCACATCAGGCATAGAAATATTTGGGGCTTTGAAATGCATGTCAGGCATCTTGAACTTGGGACCTTTCAATTTGCCCTCTGGTCCTTCGATGTTGATATCTGGCCCACTGATGTCATCTTTGAGGTCTGGCCCTTTGAGGTCACCTTGCAGTTTGGGAACATCAACATCCACCTCTCCCTTTATCTTGGGACTTTTTAAGTGTAGATCAATGTCTGGCATGGATATTTTGGGAGCTTTAAAGTGCATGTCTGGCATCTTAAATTTAGGACTTTTCCATTTGCCATCTGGACCTTCCACAGCTATGTCTGGCATGTCAACATCCAATTTGGGACCTCTGACATCCACTTCTGGACCTGTTAACTCTCCCTCCAGCTTTGGGGCAGAAACATCAAAGTCTCCTTTGGTTTTAGGCCCTTTTAAGTTGAAATCAACATCAGGCATGGAGATCTTAGGCGCATGAAAGTGCATTTCAGGCATCTTGAACTTCGGACCTTTCAGTTTACCTTCTGGACCCTCAGTGTTCATATCCGGGGCTTCAATGTCCACCTTGGGTCCAGAGATGTCAATGTCAGCCTTGGGTAGGTTCACATCCACATCTGGTCCCTCGCCTTTGAAGCCAGGCATACTGAACTTGGGCATTTTCATCTTGGGCATCTTCAGGTGCCAGTCTGGGCCATGAACATCCACATCTGGGGCATCAATGTCTATTTTGGGGCCTTTAATGTCCACATCTGGCACTTTCATTTCACCTTCTATCTTGGGCACAGACACATCCACATCCCCTTTCACTTTGGGGCCTTTCAAGTGTAAGTCCACATCAGGCATGGAGATCTTGGGGGTCTTGAAGTGCATGTCTGGCATCTTAAACTTAGGGCCTTTCAGCTTTGCATCAGGACATTCCAGATCAACATCAGGCATCTCCACGTCCACACTGGGCCCTTTCAAATCTCCTTCCAATTTTGGCACAGACACATCCACATCTCCCTTTAGTTTTGGCCCCTTAAGATTCAAGTTCACATCAGGCATGGAGATCTTGGGAGCCTTGAAGTGCATCTCAGGCATCTTAAACTTGGGGCCTTTCAGCTTTCCTTCCGGTCCTTCAATGTTGACATCTGGGGCTTCAATGTCCACTGTGGGTCCAGAGATGTCAATGTCAGCCTCGGGCACGTTCACATCCACTTCCGGGCCCTCACCTTTGAAGCCAGGCATGCTAAATTTGGGCATTTTCATCTTGGGCATTTTC
>NW_027683514.1:0-371 GCF_054177405.1 Leptonychotes weddellii | reverse complement strand
CGGCTCAGGTCATGATCCCAGGGTCCTGGGATCGAGTCCCACATCGGGTTCCCAGCTCGGCAGGAAGCCTGCTTCTCCCTCTCCCACTCCCCCTGCTTGTGTTCCTGCTCTCGCTGTCTGTCTCTGTCAAATAAATAAATAAAATCTTTAAAAAATAAAAAAAATAACTGTTACAGGAGAACCACTATTTTGGTAAAATAGTTTTTGTTTGTTTGTTTGTTTGTTTGTTTGTTTTAAAAGATTTTTTATTTATTCATTTGTCAGAGAGAGAGAGAGCACAGCAGAGGGAGAAGCAGGCTCCCTGCTGAGCATGGAGCCCGATGCAGGACTCGATCCCAGGACCCTGGGATCATGACCTGAGCCAAAGGCAG
>NW_027683513.1:0-371 GCF_054177405.1 Leptonychotes weddellii | reverse complement strand
TCCATTTTCAAACTTTTTGATCTTTGTCAATATGAAAGCTGAAGGATATTTGAGAATGATTATATACATATTTTTTAATTGTAATCAAATTTTTAAAAATTATTATGTTATGTTAATCATCATACATTACATCATTAGTTTTTGATGTAGTGTTCCATGATTCATTGTTTGTGTAAAACACCCAGTGCTCCATGCAGAATGTGCCCTCTTTAATACCCATCACCAGGCTAACCCAATCCCCCCAACCCCTTCCCCTCTAGAACACTAAGATTGTTTCTTTGAGTCCATAGTCTCTCATGGTTCATCTCTCCCTCCGATATCCCCCCTTCATTCTTCCCTTCCTGCTATCTTCGTCTTTTTTTTTTTTAACA
>NW_027683512.1:0-371 GCF_054177405.1 Leptonychotes weddellii | reverse complement strand
CAGTGTTGAGAAACTTACTACCTGTGTTTTCTTCTCGGAGGTTTGTGGATTCAGGTCTTACGTTCAAGTCATTCATCCATTTAAAATTTGTGTGTGGGGTGTCAGAAGTGATCCAGTTACATTCTTCTGCATTTAGTGTCCAGTTTTCCCAGTACCATTCACTGAAGAGACAGTCCTTTCCCCATTGTATATTTTGTGCCCCTGTGTTGTGAGTTAAGATCATATATGTGTGGGTTAGTTTCTGAGCTTTCTATTCTGTTCCATTGTTTCTGTTTTTATGCCAGTATCATACTGTTTTGATGACTACAGCTTTGTAATCTAGCTTGAAATTGGAGTGTGGTGACTCCAGCTTGTTTTCTTTTCTTTTTTTT
>NW_027683511.1:0-371 GCF_054177405.1 Leptonychotes weddellii | reverse complement strand
GATCACTACATTTGTATCTTTGGGGTAAATACCCAGTAGTGCAATTGCTGGGTCATAGGGTAGCTCTATTTTCAACTTTTTGAAGAACATCCATACTGTTTTCCAGAGTAGCTGCACCAGCTTGCATACCCACCAACAGTGTAGGAGGATTCCCCTTTCTCCACATCCTCATCAGCATCAGTCAATTCCTGACTTGTTCATTTTAGCCATTCTGACTGGTGTGAGGTGGTATCTCATTGTGATTTTGATTTGTATTTCCCTGATGCCCAGTGATGTTGAACATTTTTTCATGTGTCTGTTGACCATTTGGATGTCTACATTGCAGAAATGTCTGTTCATGTCTTCTGCCCATTTCTTGATTGGATTCTTTG
>NW_027683510.1:0-371 GCF_054177405.1 Leptonychotes weddellii | reverse complement strand
AATAGAATATTATTCTACCTTTAAAAAGAAGAAAATTATACCATTTGCCATAGTGTGGATGGACTTGGAGGACATTATGCTAAGTGAAATAAGCCAGAAACAGAAGGACAAATACTATATGATACCAGTTATATAAGGAATCTAAAATAGTCAGACTCATAGAAACAGGGTGCAGAATTGTCTAGGCAGAAGGGGAAACGAGGAGGCATTAGTCAAAGGGTACAAAGTTTCAGATATGTAAGATGAATAAGTCCTAGAGATCTGTACAGCATAGTGCTTGTAATTAACTAAAATAATGTATTGTATACTTAAAATTTTGCTACGAGGGTAGCTCTTAAGTGCTCTTTTTTTTTAATTTTTATTATTTTTTT
>NW_027683509.1:0-371 GCF_054177405.1 Leptonychotes weddellii | reverse complement strand
TTCTACTGAAAACTGATGAAGGACTCTAATAAAACTGTCTCAGGCTAGTGTATAGATTAGTGTACATCAGGTTTCATCCAAATTTCTGAAACAAGTACTATATGTGGTTATATTGACCAAAAGGAAGTACTAATTGAGTTTTCTATTGTAAACATAGGTCTTGGCTACTATAGAAAAGTGAAAGAGACATGGGGATGGGGAATAGAAACTCCATTGTTATGAAATAAAAAAAAATAAAAGAGCTATAATTATTGCCAAAACATGTTGAAAGTATGAAACCTATGATATTGTTCAATTTTCAGATGTCTTCTAAATTCTCTCCAAAACTATTAATGATTTTCATTGGCAAGAGGAAATGTTCCTATCTAGCT
>NW_027683508.1:0-371 GCF_054177405.1 Leptonychotes weddellii | reverse complement strand
CCAACTCAATGAGCATAAGGAAAAAATATAGTAATTTTGAATATAGTTGTGTAAGGTCTTGGGTAACTTAAAAAATTACATTTTAGTTTTCTTCCCTATAAAATTACCACCACCTACCTCATAAGGTTGTCATGAGGATCAAATGAGTGCCTAGCTCAGGGGATGTGCTTCTTAAGAACTTAATTTACTTCCTTCAATGGCTGCATAATACTACATGACGTGGGGGGGCATAATATACGTAGTCATTTACCTACTGAGGGGCATTTACTTTATTTTCAGTCTTTGACTAGTACAAACAATGCTACAGCACACATAATTATATGTATATCTCATTCAGCAGTGATTTTTATTTCCATGGGATGGATTTCTAA
>NW_027683507.1:0-371 GCF_054177405.1 Leptonychotes weddellii | reverse complement strand
CATGCATTCTAAATAAATAAGTGAATGAATGAATGAATGAATAAAATCTTTAAAACAAACAAGGAAACAAGAAAGCCCTGTGCAGCCTTCGGGGATCACAGGATGGAATCCGAACTCCATAAACTGTCCCAGGATTTTCCTGACCTCCCTCGTGCCCAAGGTGGGACTGACCATGCTCTCCTTTCTGCCTTTAAAACGATACCCTTCTCTCTCAAACACTTTTTTTTTTTTAAAGATTTTATTTATTTATTTGACAGAGAGACACACAGCAAGAGAGGGAACACAAGCAGGGGGAGTGGGAGAGGAAGAAGCAGGCTTCCCGCTGAGCAGGGAGCCCTATGCGGGGCTCGATCCCAAGATCCTGGGATCAT
>NW_027683506.1:0-371 GCF_054177405.1 Leptonychotes weddellii | reverse complement strand
AAGGCCAGATATGAAAGTAAATTCTGCTTGGACCCTCAGTCCCTACTAAGCCCTTCCTCTCCCAACCTAACATTAAACGAAGACAGTAAAATTATCTATTGACTCAGCTGTTTCCAAACATTTCCTTCCCCTATCCTCAACTCTTTTTTTAAAGATTTTATTTATTTATTTATTTATTTATTTATTTATTTATTTATTTATTTATTTATTTGAGAGAGAGAAACAGCATGAGAGGGGAGAGGGCCAGAGGGAGAAGCAGGCTCCCTGCTGAGCCGGGAGCTCGATGTGGGGCTCGATGAGGGACTCGATCCCAGGATTCCGGGATCATGACCTGAGCCGAAGGCAGTTGCTTAACCAACTGAGCCACCCAG
>NW_027683505.1:0-371 GCF_054177405.1 Leptonychotes weddellii | reverse complement strand
GTCATGATGTATTCTTTGGTACCAGTGTCAGAGACAAGAATGCAGGTCCTCTAGACCCTGTGTCTGAAGCTACAAGGTGATCATTAGTTTCTTTTTTCAATTAGTCTATCTTTGGACCACCACTGGAGTATTCTGGGTGGAGTGGTCTGTTCTTGGGCCATCACTGGAGATTCCGGTGGGAGTGGTCTGTCCTTGCACCATCACTGGAGATTCTGGGTGGAGTGGTCTGTGCTTGGGCCATCACTGGAGATTCTGGGTGGAGTGGTCTGTGCTTGGGCCGTCACTGGAGATTCTGGGGGGAGTGGTCTGTCCTTGGGCCGTCACTGGAGATGCTGCGGGGAGTGGTCTGTCCTTGGGCCGTCACTGGAGAT
>NW_027683504.1:0-7303 GCF_054177405.1 Leptonychotes weddellii | reverse complement strand
TTTACTTTAGCTCCTTCCAAGCAGCGTACATATGACTAATCTTAATGGTCTAGAAGACACCCAAGTCCCACACTGCACTGCAGTGGACACATCCCTGGTCACTCTGTGAAGATACCGAAGAAGTCTACATCCGAGATCATGACAGAAATCTCTTCACCCAAAAGCTGTCACTCTTGGTGGGACTCCTTTAGAGACAATGGCCAATGAGTTGACTATACTCATGTTTGGAAGTACAATCTGTAGAATTTAACCTACACCCAGTGATGTAAAGAGAGAGAGAGAATGGGAAAAACAGCTATCAGTTTGCCAAGATTCCAGCTACAGTCTATGACAAGTACATTAGTGCTATTGCCCAGCCCTAGAAGACATTCTGCTATGGGAATATAGGAATAATCATTCATAGAGCAGCTGGATGGCTCAGTTGGTAGTGCATGTGACTCTTGATCTCAAAGTTTTAAGGTTAAGCCCAGTGTTGATTACAGAGATTACTTAAAAACAAAATCTTAAACAGAAAACCTCAGTCACTACACAAACCACAGAAGACATTGTTTAATACATTTCTGAGCAAAACTGTAAGATAATTAATGATGTTATTATAAAACATAAATGATTGTATTTCTGTGGTCTTGGTATAAGAGAGTATTTCTAAAAGTGGTAAAAAGACACTACCATGGGATGTCTGGGTGGCTAAGTCGATTAAGCTCAGGTCATGATCCTAGGGCCTTGGGATCCAGCCCTGGATCGGGATCCTTGCCCGACAGGGAGCCTGCTTCTCCCTCTGCCTGCCACTCCCCCTGCTTGTTCTCTCTCTCTCTCCCTCTGACAAATAAATATTTAAAAAAAAAAAATTTATCATTTAGAGAAAGAGCATGCGAGAGCATAGCAGGGGAGGGCCAGAGGCGTAGAGAGAAAGAGAATCCCTAGCAGACTCTGCTGAGCATTGAGCCCAACGTGGGGCTCTTCCCAAGACCCCGAGATCATGATCTGAGTCGAAATGAAGAGATGGATGCTTAGCTGACTAAGCCACCCAGGCACACCTCTCTATCTTACTTTAATGAAAATAATGATTCCCTGAACACTTACTTCACCATGATTTATATCACTCTTATACTTCAACCACAAATGGCATCTCCATGTGGACCTTCCTCGTACACTGTACACCACAGCCTCCTTAATCTTCTATGCAAAATGGCATGAATGAATTCCCCATCATACAAGAGCCCCTCAGGTCTGAGACAGCAACGATCAAATCACTTTGCATGCATACAAGCAATAATGACACAGCATGAGATTATTTAAGAGTAAAATAGTATTTGCCATGTAAAAAATCTCAAATATGGTTAAAAGAAAAAAAAGAGACACACTATTATCCCTCCCCAGACATTCATCCTCCCTCGATCCTTTCAGGCATATTAACAAATGCAGTTGAGGGGTGCCTGGGTGGCTCAGTTGTTAGGCGTCTGCCTTCAGCTCAGGTCATGATCCCGGGGTCCTGGGATCGAGCCCCGCATCGGGCTCCCTGCTCGGCGGGAGGCCTGCTTCTCCCTCTCCCACTCCCCCTGCTTGTGTTCCCTCTCTCGCTGTGTCTCTCTCTGTCAAATAAATAAATAAAATCTTTAAAAAAAAAGAAAAAAAACAAATGCAGTTGACAAACAAATAACATGGGTTCAAATGACCTGGGTCCACTTATATATAGATTTTTTTGTTGTTGTTGATATATTGTGCAGTATTGTAAAAATGTTTTCTGTTTATTATGATTTCCTTAATATTGACTCTTCTTAAGCTTACTTTATTATAACAATACCGTGTAAAATACAGATAACATGCTAAGAATGGGATATTGACTGTTTATGTTTTAGGTAAGGCTTCTGGTCAACAATAGGCTATTTTCATGGAAAAGTAGGTATGATTTTACTTCTGGGGACCCAAAAGTAAAAAGCAGATTTTCAATTGTGGCAGAGTTGACACCCCTAATGTCTGCATTGTCCAAAGCTAAAATGTAATTGATTTAATGTTGGATTTTTCTCCATAGTAAATACCCTAATTTAGAATCATGTCTGGAAAATGAGATTGACTTATTGCTTTCTGCTATGAATTCTGATTTTATATAAATTTCATTCCATTACATAGTTTGCCAATTGTTCACATCTTTAATGTTTTTATCCTTCATGAAGACTTTTTTCTGAAGTATATATTAAAAACATAAGTTTTTCATCAATCATTACATTTCTGGAATTTCGATCCTGTATGCTTTCTCTGAAGTTGAGGAAGAGTAAGTTCCATGTGAAGACTTTGCCAACATTCTTGACATTTGTACAGTATCTCCACAGGATGTATTATCTCATGTTGAAGAGTTTTGATTATGAAATAAAAGCTTTGCCACATTTTTTACATTTTTAGGGTTTCTGTCATCATGCACTCTCTGATGTTTAGAAAGTTCTGTTTAAAGGCTTTGCCACATTTTTTTCATTTTTTACATTTGTCAGCCTTCTTACCAGTATGTCTTACCTTATGTTGATAAATTTTGAGTGGTAGTCAAAGGCTTTGCCACATTGTTTACATTTGTAAGATTTCTTTTTTTTCTTTCTTTTTCTTTCTTTTTATTTATTAGAGCGTGAGCAGGAGAGAAACAGCATGAGAGGGGAGAGGGTCAGAGGGAGAAGCAGGCTCCCCGCTGAGCCGGGAGCCCGATGTGGGACTCGATCCCAGGACCCTGGGATCATGACCCAAGCTGAAGGCAGTTGCTTAAATAACTGAGCCACCCAGGCGCCCCTACATTTGTAAGATTTCTTTCCAATATGAAATCTCTGCTGTTGACCAAGTTTTGAAGACCACTTAAAAGGTTTGCCAGAGTTACATTTGGAAATCTTCTCTCCCGTGAGGATACAATGGTGTACAACAAGATTTGAGTTTTCATAAAAGACTTCCCCACATGTATTACTCTTATACTAGTTCTCTGGAAACTGAGTTCCTTGAGGCTTATAGAATTTGACCCTTGATTAACGTTTTTCCAAGATTCATTCCATTGATACATTCCGTCTCCATTATAAACACCTCAGTAATTATGGAAGCTAGAAAGGTCTATAGTGAGGACTCCAAGTGCAGAACACGTAACATAAAAAAAAACTTGCTCTAAGTTATGTATTATGGATAACTACGGAACAGTGATGTTTCCATAAAGACCCCCCCCCCATGTTTATCAAAATTAGAGACATTGGAAAAGGATAGATTATGTGTTGGTTGAAGAATAATGAACCTTCTGAAAAGGACTTCTCAAATCAATCACATTTAGAATTTTTATCTTCCTTTTTCAATGTCTAACTTTCAGAGATGTTTCTGTGCATGACTAATCCAAACTTATATTTGAAATGGTTTAAATGATTATTTTCAGCATGGACTAGGGGGATTTTCTAGAATTTACAAATGCCCTTTCAGAGAATATGTATGTATAAAAATGGATTTGGGTCCTTGGGTCAAAGACATTGTTCTGCAAATATAACTTGACTTAAGGTGGGGTTTTCTCCCCCACCCCCCACTGAATGTTTTATATCCTTGATCTCTTCTGGCAGGAGGGATTTCATTATGGGTAATTGTCCCAGTTTGGTTTTATCCGTCATAACATCCTTCCTGCCCTTCCCTCCCCTCATCACATTCATAGTCATTCATAAGTATAAATACTCAGGGCCACAGCTTCCATATCTTCCCATATCACAATCTTCTTTGCCTGTCTTTGCTAACAGGCCTAGGGGATTATGGAAAGACACAATTAAAAGATACAAAAAAAGTTATCCCACTCACTATGTTCACATGCATATACATTAAAATGCTAATATGCCCCATTAATACCTATCATAGGGCATCAGCAATTGAGGAATTGGAAGCCCTTGAACTTTGCTCTTCCATGGAGACAAAAATGGACAAAATTACCTTTTAGGGTGCTCCAGAAGCCAGAGAGGAGAACACGGCACACCCAGCAAGTACAAATGCAGAAGGGCCACATCAAAGAGACAAGGGAAGTTTTTGACACTTGCCCACTGCAGCAGCTCACCCTCCCTGACACTCCATGGCAACACTGTGAGAAAACTCTTACAAATGAGTGACCTGTGTATTCAATGATCAGACTTCTTAGCAGCTGCCTGAGGAACTTGTTTCTGTCGTTAATGACATGGAGAAAAGAGGGAATGAGAGTACCCTTTGGAAGCAGTGTGGTAGCTACTCAGACAAAGGGTGAGTATTTGTTCAAACAATGGACAGATAATAAAGCTGAGGGGAAACAAAGAGAGGAAGGTATCACGGGCTGTAAAGAAGTAACTGCACTTTTGTAACCTGGGAAATTACAAAAACTTAGACATGACAAATGCCCAGAATATGTGTGACACATGCCATAATTACTATTATCTGTGTTCTTTTCTACAAAGCAAGTCCATAAAACTGGGCCCAGAGGCTTTCTTTTTTTTTTAATTCCGAAATGTCAATAAAAGATCACAAGCAAACAAAAGAAATAGAAAAATGTGTTCCAATCACAAGAACAAAATAAATCCCACAAACTGACCCTCAATTAATAAAGCACTCTTACTTGCATGACAAAGAATTAATCATCATAAAGACGTGCATGGAGAAAGGAAGAGAAAACAGATATGTAACTAAATGATATCAGAAAACTGGGCATGACCAAAATGTAAACCCAAAGAGACAAAGTATAACAATCAACCAACCAGGAATTGGGAGCTGAAGAATACAATGACTGAATTTAAAAACACACCAATGGGTCACCCACAGACTTGCTCAAGCAGAAGAAAGAGTCAGACAATCTAAAGACCCCTTGTTTTAAACTGTCTACTAAGAAGATGAAAGAAAAATGTGGAAAAGGACACGGTCTGGGGACTCATGGGACACCAATAAGTGGACCGAAATGTACACTAAAGGGACATCATAAGGAGGGGAGAGTGAAAGGGGGCAGAGAGTTGACATGAAGAACTAAAGGCTTCTACTTCACACATATGTGGAAAGAAGAGACAAATTCAACAATATCAGTAAATTCATAGTAGGATAAATGTCAAGACATGAACACAGTAACACATTATAATTAACCTATCAAAAATCAGAGGTGAGGGGCACCTGGGTGGCTCAGTCGGTTAAGCGTCTGCCTTCGGCTCAGGTCATGATCCCGGGGTCCTGGGATCGAGTCCCACATAAGGCTCCCTGCTCAGCGGGGAGCCTGTTTCTCCCTCTTGCTGGCCTGCCACTCCCCCTGTTTGTGTGCGTGCTCTCTCTCTGTCAAATAAATAAATAAATAAAATCTTTAAAAATCAGAGGTGAAAAAGAGAATTTTTTTTTTTTAAAGATTTTATTTATTTATTTGAGAGAGAGAATGAGACAGAGAGCATGAGAGGGGGGAGGGTCAGAGAGAGAGGCAGACTCCCTGCTGAGCAGGGAGCCCGACGTGGGACTCGATCCAGGGACTCCAGGATCATGACCTGAGCCGAAGGCAGTCGCTTAACCAACTGAGCCACCCAGGCGCCCCTGAAAAAGAGAATTTTGAAATGGCATGACAAAAGCAGCTCATCTTCCACAAGAGAGCTCGTATAAGATTATTACTGGAATGCTCAGTGGACCTTATAGGAAGAAGGGAATAGGATCATGTATTCAAGTACTGAAAGATTAAACAATCTACACCAAGAATAAGCTACCTGGCAGAACTGTTTTCCATGAATGTAGAAATGAAGACTAAGCCAAGTAAAAGACCCTCTGATTTACCAGCAGACCTGTCCTCAAGAAATGTGAAAGGAAGTTGTTCTAGTTGAAATAAAAGGATTCTAAAGAGTAACTGAAACCACATGACAACATAAAACTCCTGCTAATATAAATATTTACACAATTCTAGAAACCTGTAGTGCTGTCAGGAGGTGGCACAAGTCACTTGTATTTCAGCGACAGAATTTTTTTAAAGAAAAGCATAAAAATCATAAATCGATGTATATAAACTATAAATAAACTATACAACGTAAAAGATAGAACTTGTGGTAGTGGTAACATAAAGTAGGTTCAGGGGTGGAGAGGATTAAGTAGAAAACTTTCCTATAAAATTGACAATATCAGTTTAAAATGGTTTGTTATAGGGCGCCTGGGTGGCTCAGTCGGTTGAGCGGCTGCCTTCGGCTCAGGTCATGATCCTGGAGTCCCGGGATCGAGTCCCGCATCGGGCTCCCTGCTCGGCAGGGAGTCTGCTTCTCCCTCTGACCCTCCCCCCTCTCATGTGCTCTCTCTCATTCTTTCTCTCAAATAAATAAATAAAATCTTAAAAAAAAAATCTTTAAAAAATAAAATAAAATAAAATACCTTTAAGATGTTTTAAGGAATCTCTAAGGTAACCAGAATGAAAATACATACAGAAGACAGAAAAGTTAATGAGAATGGTGTCAAAGCGTATCATGGGTATAACACCACAATTAAGATAAAATATAATACCTATACAAGATACAGAGGCATAAAAAATTTAAAAATTACTTTCGATTCACCAAAAGTGCTTCTCATGCAAAAAGAATATAAATTCAACAATAAATAGATGTTGAAATTAATGCTAGCAACTCACCGAGGCATGATAGAACATTCACAACCACTAAGGAAAGAAATACACAAAATGAGTTACAAACCGTGTATGGGTAATATTTATATAGACACATAATGTTATTGGCAAAGGGCATAAATCTGATTCATATTTGAGTCACACATTGTTCAAAAGTGTACTGTGTTGAAAATTGTCATCCTATAACAAAATACATAGGTAAAAACAAAACCACAACTAACTAATGTTGTGGAAAGTCCCATACAAAAGGAAGCACATTATTATGGAATTGCAAAATCAGAATAAGCCAAAATTTAACTGAAACAATTCCTCATAGTAAAATATATGAATTATTTAGAAGGACACCTTCTAGGGTGCCTGGGTGGCTCAGATGGTTAAGCGTCTGCCTTCGGCTCAGGTCATGATCTCGGGGTCCTGGGGTCGAGTCCCTCATGGGGCTCCTTGCTCCTTGGGAGCCTGCTTCTCCCTCTGCCCCTCTCTCTCTCTCTGTCTCTCATGAATAAATAAATAAAATCTTAAAAAAAAAGAAAAAGAAAATTAAAAAAATAAAAGGAAACCTTCTATTGAACTATAATTGTAAGCTCTGTGTATCCATGAAAACCAGGCATTTTCCATTTTGGCATATGTTCATTGACAGTAAAATTGTAAGGAATATTCATTAAAATCAACCATGAAGAGGTGTAATGAAAAATTTTTGAATAAGAACTTAAGAGACAT
>NW_027683503.1:0-371 GCF_054177405.1 Leptonychotes weddellii | reverse complement strand
TGGTCCCACTTCTAAGAAGCTATCCCAAAAATACACTAGCAAATGACAGATGCATAAGGTTATTTGTTGGAACACTCTATTAGACAAAAACTAAAATAACCCAAATGTCCAAAGATAAGGAATTATTTGAAAAAAACATGGTACATGAAAACAATGAGTAGTATGGAGTTATAAAAAAGTCTTTTTTTTTAATTTTTATTTTTTATTTTTTTTGAATAGTCTTTTTTTTTTAAAGATTTTGTTTATTTTTATTTATTTGACAGAGAGAGAGAAACAGCATGAGAGGGGATAGGGTCAGAGGGAGAAGCAGGCTCCCCGCTGAGCCGGGAGCCAGATGCGGGACTCGATTCCGGGACTCCGGGATCATGACC
>NW_027683502.1:0-371 GCF_054177405.1 Leptonychotes weddellii | reverse complement strand
CTTTCCCAATCCCAGATCCCTGTCTTAGCCTATAGGCTAAGAAGGAGGGAAAGGAAGGCAGGCCAATAAGAACCATCCTTGCCTGTTTTCTCTGCTCCAACAAAGTGTCTAAGAGATCCCAGGCTCCCAGAGACCTAAGGTTGACCTTGATCTGGCCTGGATGCAGACCACTGCCGTCTTTGTGATGGCTGCTTCCGGGAAGGGCAAAGGGGAAGGTCTTGGGATTAACATGCTTAACTCTTTGGGGAAGCTCCACATTGCAAACAAAATTAGCCCTGAGACTAAAACTGCCATCAAGAGTCACAGACAGAAACAGTCCCTTTACTTATTTCCAACACAGCTTTCTCCAACCAATACCGTTCAGACTGACA
>NW_027683501.1:0-371 GCF_054177405.1 Leptonychotes weddellii | reverse complement strand
TTTTTTTTTTTTTAAAGATTTTATTTATTTATTTGAGACAGAGAGAATGAGAGACAGAGAGCATGAGAGGGAGGAGGGTCAGAGGGAGAAGCAGACTCCCTGCCAAGCAGGGAGCCCGATGCGGGACTCGATCCAGGGACTCCAGGATCATGACCTGAGCCGAAGGCAGTCACTTAACCAACTGAGCCACCCAGGCGCCCCAGTTTAGATGTGACTTTAACCTCTGAAACTTCTTTATCTTCCTGGTATTTGCTTTTACAGCAGCTTTACAGAGGCTTGCTTGTCATACTCCCTGTTGCCAGTAGACTGTAAGCTTCGTGAAGCAGGGACAGAGTATATTATTATCCATTGTTCTGTAGTCAGTGCCTACC
>NW_027683500.1:0-371 GCF_054177405.1 Leptonychotes weddellii | reverse complement strand
TTTTTTATGTATACTTTATTAAGTGAAGGAATTTCCCTTTTTTTCTAGTTTTTATCATAATTACTTACTTTTTTCAAATCATTTTCCACAATTATTTTATTGATATGATCATATTTTTTAATTTAGTGTGTAATGTAATATTACAATGATTGATTTATGAATTCTGAATCACCCTTGCATTCCGGGTCATGATGTATTATCTTTTTTATATATTGCTGGTTTTGATTTGCTAACATTTTATTAAGAACTTTGTGTCTCTGTTCATGAGAGATATTGGTATTGGTACCTTGTAATATCTTTATTTAATTGGTATTAGGGTAATGTGAAGCTCATAAAATGAATTGGTAAGTTTTTCTGCTTTTATTTGCTCA
>NW_027683499.1:0-371 GCF_054177405.1 Leptonychotes weddellii | reverse complement strand
TTATGGACTGATGAGAAGCCATCTTAGAGTGAAACCAAAAAATATAATTAGGAAATCGTTTTCTCAGAATTAAAGAGAGAATCCCGACAGAAATCTGTGGCTTTAGAATCACCCCTGAGCAGCCTAGTGATGCACCTGGACGAGAACTGCCTGCTTTTATTTCTACCTCTCTCTTTATCCTGCTTTGAATCAAAACACAGTTGAAATGAAATTTGGGGGGTAAAAATGTCTTTTTCCGGTTGAAGTTACTTTCTTATTATACAAATGAAACTGTTTTAAACAAAAATAGTAATCAATGACAATGACAAAATAAAACATTAGAAAACTTCTCCTCCAGAAGTAATGATTGCCAGAAGCATACAAATTCAGTA
>NW_027683498.1:0-371 GCF_054177405.1 Leptonychotes weddellii | reverse complement strand
ACATCAGGGTCTGGGGCTCCTTCTTGGGCCCCTGTTCAGGCTGCTGCAGACCCCCAGGATCACAGCTGTGAGGTTGGTGCCTCAGGAACCATCCATGACACACTGATGTCCTGTTAGAGCCCGGGTCATGGGCAGCCAGTAAGGGAGAAGAGCAAATGCCCTAGGGGTTCCATTCCCCATTGGGAGGACAGAGAGCGGTCCAGGAAGAGACTCGGGTCCCCTTCAGCGTGGACAGGACCCTTGTCAGGACAGGAAGGCAGCCGACCCCAGACTCCGGGCCATTCCCCCTGCCCACCCTTGGAGAGTTTTAGGCGTGAGAGTGTGTCAGGGCGGGGCACTCAGAGGCTCGTAGGGCAGACAGCCTAGGTGTT
>NW_027683497.1:0-371 GCF_054177405.1 Leptonychotes weddellii | reverse complement strand
TCCCTCTCCCACTCCCCCTGCCTGTGTTCCCTCTCTCGCTGTGTCTCTCTCTGTCAAATAAATAAATAAAATCTTTAAAAAAAAAAAAATTTTAATTCTGTATTTTTACTATCACTTTAATCTCAATATAAGGATACAAATTATTATTTATGTAAAATCTTGTATACCTAAAAACATACCTTTTCTCTCGGAGTAATGATAGGATTTGTGATGGTGTGAAATAGCAGCTCGTTTGTTGTGCAGTGGTTACTTCATAGTAATAATTTCTTTTGATTTAAGAATTTTCTCTAAAGGGGCGCCTGGGTGGCTCAGTTGGTTAAGCGACTGCCTTCGGCTCAGGTCATGATCCTGGAGTCCCTGGATCGAGTCCC
>NW_027683496.1:0-371 GCF_054177405.1 Leptonychotes weddellii | reverse complement strand
ACATCGGGGTGCACGTACCCCTTCGGATCCCTACTTTTGTATCTTTGGGGTAAATACCCAGTAGTGCAATTGCTGGATCATATGGTAGCTCTATTTTCAACTTTTTGAGGAACCTCCATACAGTTTTCCAGAGTGGCTGCACCAGCTTGTTGGCAGCTTTTTTTTTTCCATGATGACATCATCCAGATTAGAATTATACCCCAAATGATTTTTTTTCTTCCATTTGAATTATGAAAATAAATTTTTAAAAATTCACTTTAAGTTACTGGCTTTTAAAAAAATAAAGTCGAAATACAGAAGAGTGTTAAGATAGTCTAGTTTGATGGCTTAGTTTCATATCCTGTCCTGGCTAGTTTTGCAGTGGGGCCTTG
>NW_027683495.1:0-371 GCF_054177405.1 Leptonychotes weddellii | reverse complement strand
AATTTTGTATTAAATGGAAATGTATCACGTAATTGTGCATATTCTTTTTCTTGCTGTACCTAAATGTAGTAATTATTATCACCCTCTTGCAGTATTTTCTATTAATATGTGTTTAGTTTTCTTCATTTGTATCACCTTAAGGATCACAAAAAGCAACCATTTCTATTATCACCCCACATCCAGTGTTTCTGAAGATGCATATAGGAACCGACTGAAATGAAATTGGAAAAACTCTCATTTCAATTCCATGACTAAGAGTTTTATTTGGTGTCTAGATGGTATATGTAACTTTCTTTGTCACAAAGTTTGTAGCATTTGGAGTTATTCCATCCTTGTTAATCATGCATAGTAGATATTTGGTATTTAAATAT
>NW_027683494.1:0-371 GCF_054177405.1 Leptonychotes weddellii | reverse complement strand
GTGGCTTAATTGACAAATGTTTTATCATCTCACAGTTTTTGTGGGGCAAGAATCTGGGCACAGCTTAGTGGGGAGGCATCTGGCTCAGGGTCTTCCACAGGCTCCAATCAAAGTATTGGCCAGGGCTGCATCATAAGAGAGGTCATCTGGGGCGGGGAGATCAGCTTCCAAGCTCACACATAGGCTGTCTGCGGGCCTCAGAAGGTCCACTTCCGAGCTTACTCACAAGGCTGTCGGCAGGCTTCAGTTCCTTGAGGGCCCCTGGACCAAGGACCTCAGGTTCTTGTAGGCTGTTGGCTGGAGAGATTAGTTCCTTGCCACACGGGCCTCCCCACAGGGCTGCTTGACATGGGAGCTGGCTTCCTTCAGAG
>NW_027683493.1:0-7305 GCF_054177405.1 Leptonychotes weddellii | reverse complement strand
AAATATAAATTTTAGGTAGTTAACATCCAGTGCAATACTGGAGTAGAATTCAGTGATTCATCAATTACATACAAAACCCAGTGCTCCTCATAACAAGCACCCTCCTTAATACCCATCCCATCTAGCCCATCCTCAACCACCTCCATCAACCTTCAGTTTGTTCTCTATCTTTAAGAGGCTCTTATGCCTTGTTTCCCTCTCTCCTTTTTTTCTTTTCCCCCTTCCAATATATTCATCTGTTTTCTTTCTTAAATTCCACATATGGGTGAGATCATATGGTATTTGTCTTCCTCTGACTGACTTGTTTCACTTAATGTAACACACTCTAGCTCCATCCATATCACTGCAAATGGCAAGATTTCATTCTTTTTGATGGCCGAGTAATATTCCATTGTATATATATATACCACCTCTTCTTTATTCATTCATCAGTTGATGGACATTTGGGCTCTCTCCATAGTTTGGTTACTGTGGATAATGCTGCTATAAACACCAGGGTGCATGTATTCCTTTAAATCTGTATTTTTGTATCCTTTGTGCAAATACCTAGTAGTGCAATTGCTGGATCATAGGGTAGTCCTATTTTTAACATTTTGAGGAACCTCCATACTGTTCTCCAGAGTGGCTGCACCAGTTTGCATTCTAACCAGCAGTGCAAGAGGGTTCCCCTTTCTCCACATCCTCACCAACACCAGTAGCTTCTTGTGTTAATTTTAGCCATCCTGACAGATGTGAGATAATATCTCATCATGGTTTTGATTTGTATTTCCCTGATGATGAGTGATGTTGAGCACCTTTTTATGTGTCCGTTAGCTCTCTAGGTGGGTTTTTTTGGGAAAAGTATCTATTCATGTCTTCTACCCATTTCTTAACTGGGTTGTTTGATTTTTGGGTGTTCAGTTTGATAAAACTATAGAACACTTATGAAAGAAATTGCAGAGGACACAAAGAAAAACATTTTTTAACAGAAAAGACATCTATTCCTCCAGAAATCCTTAGGACAGCTATAAAAATTAAGACTTAAAGGTCATAAGTTCCTCAAACTCTGATCATTTTCATGAAAAACCTGCCACGCTGGAGGAAAGGTAGCAAGTTACAGCTAAAAGTCCCTATGCATTATATGCCTTTAATTTAATTTAAAAGTTTTTGCCATCCAAAAATAACGGGACTATGAATGAAATAGGTGAGTGGGTACTCATGTATCATGTAGTTCATTATCTTGTACAAACAGGGAGTGAAGACCTTTAACAGACATTTGACATAGTTTTAGCTAATATTTCCAGGGTTGTGTCTAAATGGGAGGCCAATAAATATCTAAGATGAAAATTGCCACTTTGTTGAATGATCCCCTCCTGTTACACTCAACATTGTAATGTAAAGCAAATGATATCAACATCCCTATTAAATTTAGGCTTATTATTTGAATAAAGGTATTTGTTTTCAACTTTGGGTCTAAATGAGTGATTCTTGGGTCACTTCTGGGAATAATTTGTTACTTAAGAAAAGTCTTTCCAGGTGATTCTGACGTGAAGTCAAGTACAGAGGAAGAGTGGCAAGATGGCATGCAGGAGGATGTATTAAGGGCTAAAATGAATTTAGGATTAAGGTGGCTCAAGAAAGGAGATCAGACTGTGGGAAACTGGGACACCTCTGAGAAGGGGCAAAAAAAACAAGTAAAGAGAAGACAAATTGCCAGGAAGAAGAGCACCAACAGCTACGGGAATGAATGGAAACATAAAAGGACATGAGAAGGCTAATTTTTGAAAGCTTACTTTGCAAAGTGGAAGAAAATACTGTAGGAAAGAGAAGATACATTGCACCATATCTGATGCATAGTAGGTGCTCAAGAGATATTTGGTAATTGAATACATAGATGGACCAGATTATTGGAGGGACATAAGAGCCAAACAACATAATTTGTATTTCTTATGCACTGTATTCTTCCAGTGGCTAGCATATATTAAAAACTCCATAAGTAATTGCTTCATTGTTGATGGACTACTGTGCCTTGCACATAGTATGTGCTGATTAAATGGTTAATATTATTCAAATTATGATTATTGTTAGTTGAATACCTTTATTTTTCAGATGGAAAAATTCAGTGATTTGTTTATATTATGAGACTATTTTAGTCTGATGGAATAGTTCAGAGAAACCATATTGCTTAAAGACATTCTATCATGTTCCAAGGAGATATTTTATAGGAACAGCATTACTTTGCCAGGTATAGAATTAGAGCTCCTACAATAAAATCCTCCCACAAAATGTGAAAACAATGAAACTGTTCATGTAAGAATTCAATTAAGAATACCTACTATGGGGGCGCCTGGGTGGCTCAGTCATTAAGCGTCCTGGGATTGAGTCCTACATCAGGCTCCCTGCTCAGTGGGAAGCCTGCTTCTCCCTCCCCCACTCCCCCTGCTTGTGTTCCCTCTCTTGCTGTCTCTCTCTGTCAAATAAATAAATAAAATCTTAAAAAAAAAAGAATACCTACTATAGATCTTCTAAGGTCTATAGCATAAAGCATAAAAACATTTCTATCCTTATAGTGCTTACATTCTAACTGAAAGGAGCAGAAAATAAGCAAAATATGTAGTAGCATAGAATATGGTAAATAGTAAAGAGAAGAAAAGAGCACAGAACCGGAGTGGTGGGTGGGGTGGGCAGAGAGAAATTCCAGTGTCAAGAATCGTGGCCAAGAAAGATCCTACTGAGAAGGGGAACATTATGAGTTAAGACCTGAAAAGAGTGATGAAACAAGTCATGGAGATGAGTCTATCTGGGAAAGAGTCTTTGAAGCTTAGGCATGAGCAGGTGTAAAGGCCCTGGGGCAACAGCAGGGAGGCCAGCATATCTCGAATGAATAAGAAAAGAATGGTAGGATATCAATGTCGGCCCTCCTAGGTTACAGGAAGGACTTTGGCTTTTACCTTGAGTGGTGTGGGAAACCACCTGGGGTTTTGAATGGCGTTATGGTCCTGATTTGTTCACCTTCCTGGCAGCCACATGCCTCTCCATGAAGCTGTCCACAATTTTATTAACTAGAATTGATTGATCCCTCCTGGGTTTTCTTAGTATTTCTTTCTTTTGGATTGGCACACTTCCTTTATTTTTGATAAAAATAGATATAATTTTCCTTCTCCTTTCCCTGGGTTATAAATACCTTGAGGGTACCTTGTTCATATTTATGTGTCCAGAGATATCCAATGTAAACTCTGTATATAGTAGACATTTACCAAATATTTTATATAACTTTATAGTTTTATATAACTTTATATCTTTAACTATATATTTTTTATATAACTTTTCAATTTTGTTTATGGTGAATCTGATCATAGAATATCACACAAGCGCAGAACAAGTGATATCGTTATGATTTTTGACATGACTGAATAAAACTTGTACATCATTTATATGAAAAAATTCACCTGTATTAATGGGGTTTTTTTGGAGCAATACATCGATGTGCCATTCCATCAATGGCCAAAAGCACTTAACCATGTTGTAGTCTGAGTTTCATCTGTAGTCATTTGAAACAACCTTGCAATTCCTTTGGAATTCATTCTATGAATGACAGTGCTGGAATTAGTCTTATGAGTGTGATTTGAGGGTACTGAAATGCCCCTGCTTGCCCTAAAATATTTCCACTATAAAGACTGCCTCCTCCCTACATTTACCCAGATCCTTTATCCTTCAGTTTGCACCTCTGGAGCAATTTTATTCTCATTTAGCAAAGGAAAGGGCATTGCTCTTAGAAAGCTTTTATAGAATGCATGCTGATGCTAAGCAGTTGGAATCACTCTGAGCACAGCCTGGTGAAGACCTTGTTAAAAATTATGCTGTACTTGCACCTCTCTTAACCAGCCCAAGACAACCATTGTTTTATCTATCTATCTATCTATCTATCTATCTATCTATCTATCTATCTATCTATCTATCTATCTGAGGGCCTCTAATTCTGTAGTCTACTAATGACTTAGTGAGCAGCCCTCTGCTGCACGATCACCTATTGGATAAAACAACCAGCTTTGATAATTTGGAATAACAAGACTCTGTCAAGGGACAGGCTCTTCTGATTTGAAAGTAAATGTCTTAACCTCCCTCGCCATGACATTTATTTTCCATAAATGGTGCTGGCTTTGCGTTGGCATTCTTTTAGCAGCAGGAGACCATAATCCTGTGAGAATGTTCTCTCCCCTTTCACATTAGCTCTTAATTATTGCCCTCTTTTCAACAGACAATGCCTTTAGGAATTTTCATGTAATTTTTCCCCTCCATTCCTCCTCTGACTTGTACCGGCATGGGAGAGGATTTGGATATTAACCCCAGAAAGTCCAGAATAATGAATCTTGTGGACAGTTGGCTCAGTATCCAAGGAATCCTTTGAGAGGGGCCGAGATGCCATGAGCAACGTGCAAGGCAAATGCTTGGGAACTAAAACATTTGCATGGAAGCCTTGGAGGGCAAAGAAGGAATGACAATGCAAATCTCCAGGCTGGCAGAGACCAGATGGAAGATTTAGTTTTTCCCACATGGGAGCCTCACAAGACCATCCCTTTTATTTATTTATTTTGAAGAAAAGGTTTTGTCCCTCCCACTAACAAAAATAGCCTTCACTAATGTGAGTCCCATTTCTCCCATTTTGGTGAGTCTGTAGCCAGCCAGATTAAAACAATAGCTGCTCACCGCGCCCCCCACCAACTCCCCTGATGCATCTTAATGGATGTTTGTTAACTTCAAAACGGACCATTTAAATGCTAACCCTATTAAGTAATTCAAAACATAAGCACCCAGCTTGAATCATTAGCATTTAATTGTCTAACAATTTCTATTGTTAGTTTACAATGCAAGGTAAATTCTTGATATAAATATAAATGTATATATATGTATATATGTATATATACACATACACACACATGTGCACGTTTTTAAAAAAGCACTTTAGGACCCAAGTTTATGTCCTGGCATAAATACTTCTCTTGCATTATTTATGAATCCATGGGAGCCTAGGTTAAGGTTACCATCTTGTGCAGAGGCAGAAGCACACACAAAACCTATTAAAAAGAGCCCCCCACCCCTTCTCCTGCATTTGGATGTTAGCTGAAGGGATCCAAGGAATTCTGTTAAAGTTGTCATCAATATTTATTGATTACAATTGTGATGTCATACAACAGGGAACCCTAGTTCCTCACACATTTCTGGCAGTGAAAGAGTGGGGCTGAAGTTTTTTTTCCCATTTCTTTGAAAATACAGGGACAAAAAAAATAAAGAAATTCCTGGTGCTTTTTCAACATAATGTAAAGGTCACTGACAATAGCCCACCTATAGATGGTGATGTGTGACATTTAAACTGAATACAAGGAAAGCATGATAAGCATGATAAGCATTAAAAAGAACTAGTTGCTTTCAAGATAATGCTGTTTACCAAATCATTTCTCTTTGAAAAAATTTCTCTTTGGAAAAAAAAATAATGTACCATTTCATTTTATTTCTCAGATATTTCTTGAAAAAATACATATATAGTGTTCTTTGAGAATGAATAAAGAATAGCATGTCTATGGCTGTTCTTTAATCCACCGATTCATAAATAATATTTTTAAAATGTGGCCTGGGCTGTTCAAACTGGCCTCCGAGGAAATATTTTTGGGTGATATTTTCAGTTGTTGTGTTTTGGTGAAAAAAAAATTGAGGTGTTTGTGGAGTTATATGTGCATGTTGCCAAAACTGACACTTGTAAGAAAAGAAGTCGTTTAGAAAATGGTTCTATTTTTGCACATATACCGGACGCAACCAGTTGGACTGATGTCTTGCTTTCTCGCTGTGAAATCGAATGTTTAACTGAATTTATGAGACCAACCTGTTTTAGCTTTGCTCCAGCGTGGAGTCGAGTTTAGGAGAGGGGGTTAGTTAAGTTAACGCTCATAAGAAACTGCTGAGACGACGCAGGTTCCTCGAGTCTGCGGGGTGAGCACAAGAAAAAGAGGAGAAGGAGGAGCAGGAACCCTTCTCTGAATGAGGAGTTACTCGGTAGGTCCAGAGGTGGAGTTCGGAGCAGGCTGTCGGCCGTCTGAAGCCGTGGATCTCAGTGCTCACTGCACACCACAATCGCCTTCTAACCATGACAACACTACCCAGGCCACACCTGAGACCAGCTCATCACTCGCTTGTTGCTCGGCCCTCGCTTGCTTGCCGCTCGGGCCTCGCTTATTGGGCCCCCGGGGTCTTCTGAGTCAGAACCACGAGAGCGGTGCTTTATAAAGTGAGGGTAAAGAGAAAGCAAGCTTGCTGCCCTTCCCCTTCTCCGAGCACCCGGCGTGGGGGAAGTGAATTGCCCTTTTCATCCCTGCACGGAAGGTGAGTGCTGACCTCACGGAAGCAACGAGGAGAGTGGGGTGGAGGGGGGTAAGTGGGGGGGCAGGGGTGACGGCCTGCATCACCAGGTCAGCCGAGGAGCAGGATTTCTGTGCGAGGGTTGTCGCACGCGGCAGGTGTAGGAGTCGCGCCTCAGGTCCTCGGGGAAGCATGTCGGGGTGCACGTCGGGGTCCACGTCCGGCCTCGGTCTCACGGCCCTGCACGCTGGGAATTGTTAAGCACGAGTCACACGCTGGTCCTTTTGAAGTACTGAGGTAAAAGCCAGTCACGCTTTTATGTTTCTACTATGGCATTGTGACCTAAACTGATGTATCATAACCGGCTTGCGTTTTTGCCTGTAGGTTTCAGGTGATTAGGCCCCAGCCTATTGAGGAGAGTGAAAGCATCATGCCAAAGTCATGGGGCGAGGGGTCCCCAGCCAGCAAGCCAAACACCCATCACTATTAATTGAATGAGGGAAAGGAAAACTAGCTTTTGAGTGCCCACTACCAGCAGAATGTAATGCTCAGTATTTTTAACGTACTTTCACCTAATCCTTACAATACTGTAAGACTTTACCCGTTTTGTAGATAATGTCATTTTTAAGCTCAAAGATTTTAAGTGACTGGTCAGCTGGGTAAGTTTGAGGTCTATAAGACATTAAAACAACTGGTTTATAGGTTAACTGGAAGGTTACTGATAGTAAACCATTGGATTTCAGTTTTGCTTTCAGTATTCTTCAACCCAGAGTTGCAAATGGTTTTTAATATTTTGGAAGACCGACTGCTGATGGAAAACAGACCCAAGTTAGCTGCAGTGATGGTTCAGGACTAAGAACATGAAATTAATCACAACTAAATACATTTGCCTGCACATATGTTAAAGAAAAGCAACCATTTCAAAAATAGCATTGAGAAACCTGAAGTTAGCAACTCCTATTTAAAAAAAAAAAA